>NC_143153.1:6174104-6266757 GCF_041381405.1 Jatropha curcas | reverse complement strand
ATTGGGATTTGAGGGTATTTTAGTTATAAAGAATTCTCTCTCCTTTGACTGTGAGTTGACTCATGGTAAAACAATTAAAAATGAACGAAAGGACTAAATGATTGGACGGAAATAAAAGTTAGGGACGTAATAATATATTTTGAAAAAAGCAGGTCCTGAGTAACGTTTTTAACCATTATACATGGACGGAAAAATAATTTTCCCTTAATTTTAATTGAGACTATAAATGAGATTATTGATTACATGTTATATGTGTATTTATATAATAATATCCATGCATGTTATTTCATATCTATAATTATGCAACACTATTAGTGAGGTTGATTTGGTCCGGAAACTTCTTGGTGGTGAATTATATAAACGACGGATGGGAATAGATATTGTGAATTGCTTGACGGATGAGCTTTTAGAATTTATTATTAAATTAGGGTTTCAAGCAAGTGGTTAATCCAGTTTTTAGGGGAGGTTCGACCGAAATTTCGATAGAATCTAAGATTAATTATACTTGTTAAATAGGTTGTTGGATTATTTAGGATAATTCTTTATTATTATTTAGGAGCATGCTTTATTTCATTCTTTTCTCTCCTTCTACATACATTTTGTTAGAATCACTCTAGTTCGTTCAATGCTCCAAAAAATCAAAATTGAAATTAAAGTATTTTCTCATCTATGATTGTGAATAATAATAACTAGCATATACCATTTGCATCATACATGAATCATTATTATATAACGCTTTGTCTATTTATTTAATTTTCCAAGGACCAATTATTATATTATTAGCATTTATTACTTATATATTTATATATCTAATTGTATTTGCATATGATTGTCTATTTGTGCACTTGCATTATAGTGTTTAACGGTTTGATGCACTTGCATTTAATTGTCCTTCTTGATTACATGTGTTATGATAATGATGTGCTTTGTTTGTATGGAATTGGATGAAGTGAATCTCTGCGGGGTTTGTGAAGGCGAACTATGATACCGTCGACCATATATGGGGAGATCAGTGCCTCTGTGTGCATCTGATGATATATATTATATGGAAAACCACAGGGTGGCCTCCTGATGGTGATGGAAAAGAAAAGAGAGAATGGAAAAACAATGAGAGGACTGGTCAAGTGAGGATTAGATTGGTCGGCCATATATGGGGATCGGATCCCTGGTGCACACAATATAAGAGAATGGGCCATGTGTGAGGACGGCTCGCTGGGGGTTATGGTGACCTACAGACCAATCTCCACTTGTTTGATTATGTGAAGAAGATATTATTTGTGGGTGCTGTTGATGTGGCATATATATGTGTGTTTAAATGAATGTTCACTTTTAGAATATCTCGGAGCATTTTGTGTGATTATATGAGCATGTAATTATTATTCACTAAATTGAAGCTCTCACTTCCGCTTCACTTTTTTTTTTTTTTTTTTTTTTTTTTTTAGGAAACCTTGGTACTGCCTCTATATGAGCCAGAAGCATTGTATCCTTTCCTCTACAAAGCTAGATAGACTAAAGTTTAGTTGAATTATAGGCTCTTCTTAATTGAATTTTCTTATTATTGTATAATTTGTAGAGATCTGCAATTATATAGAAATATTGTGTTTGTAAAAGTTTCTAAGATGAGTAAACTGCAGTTGAGCAAACATGAACCTGTGAATGTTGCATGTGTTACATATTTGATTGGAAGACCCATTGACTACAGGTGTTAAGCTTGTAAGATTATGAAAATTAATGGGATATATATGTACTTGTAGTTGAGCTAGGTTCGGGATAGATGTTTAGAAAATTCTAAATCAGTTCTTGATTTTCAGCAAGAGCAAGAACTTCCAGTTGACAATGAAGAAGAATCAGATGAAGATGATTATGCAATTAGAGGGACTAGATCCCTAGATGAAATTTATAGCAGATGTAATGTTGTCTCACTTGAACCAACTCAGGTGGATGAAGCCTTAAAATTGCCTGAGTGGAGAGCTGCCATGGAGGAGGAGTTGAAGATGATTATGAAAAACGAAACATGGAGTTTAGTTCCTAGACCATTGAATAAGCATGTAATTGGAATTAAATGGGTATTCAAATTGAAATTAAATTTTGATGGCTCCATCAATAAGCACAAAGCAAGATATGTTGTTAAAGGCTACGCTCAACAGCAAGGGGTTGATTTTACAGAAACTTTTGCACCAGTTGCAAGATTTGACACTATTAGATTGATTTTGGCACTAGCAGCAAGTGAAGGTTGGCAAGTCTTTCAATTGGATGTGAAATCAGCTTTCTTAAATAGTTCTTTGAAGGAAGAAGTGTATATTGAGCAGCCTCAAGGTTTTAATGATAGAAGCAATAGAGTGTGTTTGTTGAAGAAAGCACTCTATGGTTTAAAACAGGCCCCAAGGGCCTGGTATGCCAAGATTGATCATTACTTGCTGAATTTGGGTTTTAAACGAAGCTTGAATGAGGCAACACTTTACGTAACTCAACAAGGAAGTGATGTGCTTATCGTTTCTGTGTATGTTGACGATCTACTTGTCACAGGCAACAATTTACAATTAATTCAAGAATTCAGATTGAAGATGCAGCAGGTTTTTGAGATGAATGATCTTGGCTTAATGTGTTATTTCCTTAGGATTGAAATTGCTCAAAATGAGCAAGGGATTTTTATTTCACAAAAGAAATTTGCTTGGGAGCTGCTTAAAAGGTTTGAACTTAGCAAATGCAAACCAGTGAGTACACCTACAGCCCATGGAATAAAATTGCAAAAGGATGATGGTTCTCACTCTATAGATGCTTCAACTTATAGGAGCATGGTTGGTTCTTTACTGTATTTATCTGTAACAAGACCAGATATCATGTTTGCAACAAATTTACTGTCGAGATTCATGAATTCTCCAACTGAAAACCATCTTACAGCAGCCAAACGAGTTTTGAGATATGTGCAAGGGACTGCTGAATTTGGCTTGTTTTATAGAAGATTAAATGGTGTGAAGTTGTTGGGGTTCTCAGACAGTGATTGGGTTGGGTCATTGGATGATATGAAGAGCACTACTGGTTTTTGTTTTTCACTTGGTTCTGCTGTCATTTGCTGGGGAACAAGAAAGCAAGCTTCAGTCGCTCAATCAACTGCAGAGGCAGAGTATGTTGCAGCATCTGCTGCTGTAAATCAAGATATTTCGTTGAGAAAGGTGTTAGTGGATCTGAATTTTCAGCAAGAAAATCCAACTAAAATACTTTGTGACAATAAATCAGCTGTTGCTATGGTTAAGAATCCAATTTTCATGGAAAAACCAAGCATATAAAAATCAAGTACCATGCAATTCGTGAAGCTGAAAAGGAAAATGAAATTCAGATTGTTCATTGCAGTTCTGAAGACCAAACAGCAGATATTTTCACCAAGGCATTGCAAAAACCAAGATTTGAATTTCTTAGGAATAAACTTGGTGTTTGTCTCAACTCTTGCATCAAGGAGGAGTGTTAAAGTTGATAGAGATATACTATTAACCATGCATAATTAATAGTATAGCTATGAATGATTTTCTATTGACAATTATTTCTTTGTATTTAATTGGAAATTTGCATTAAATAAATGTTATTAGCATATGAATAATAATGGTGATTAGTACATTTTGTATGTATTTAATTGGACCAAGTAGAGAATGGATGTTTAGTACTGACTGTTAAACATATTCTCTAGGACATTAGAAATAATGTTTATTGTTCTTAATCTTGATTTATTTTAATATGAGCAAACATTGATTGTCTTGTGCTTTGATTCATTAAAGGGTGAGTTTCATTATTGGAATAATATTCTCGGTGAATTGGGCAAAGATTTTTTGTGTTTGTGAAATATTAATTAATGATAGAATCCATGTCTCGGTTTAGAGTTTGATGATGCACTTTAAGTAAGCTTATAAGGTTTCATAGTGTAAACCCTGCAGGTGGATATTGAATCCGACACATGAAATAAGTTGAGCGACAATCTTAAAGTTATATTGTGATTTAAATAAATTGTCAGTAAGTTATTTAAATGACAGCATCTGTAATCTTAACATGGGGAACATTATTTTATTATGTTGTGGAATAGTAAAATAAATAAGGAGTTCAGTCATGAGTTTTTAGTGGAATAATTCATGATTAATTATAATAAGAATATGTTGGTCTACATAGGTTCTTATTATAATTAGTAGCCTGATTTATTTTATTCCTGCAGTCCCTGTAGTGCCCTAATTATTTGGAAAGTTAAGGGTGTATTAAATAATAGATAAATTATTTAGTTTTAAAATAATTGATTTTATTTTAATTAAATAATTTTTTATTTAATTTATTTTATATTAAAAAATATCTTCCTATCGAAGAGAGGTTTTTTAATATAAGATTTGAAAACTCTAAGAATATAGAGACACACGTTATTCTATTCTCTGCCACTCAGAGAGTTCCAAAAGAGAGATAGTTAGGGATTACTGCAGAAGATCGTGGGTGACTCCAAGATCTCTGAAAAGAAGACCGGTGAGCGATTCTGCGCTTCAAGAGGTCAGTTTATTGATTTGTTCGATAATGTTTTTAGTTTGCCTCATATGGTTTCGATAAGGGTTGTTTCCGCTTTATACCCGCTCCCATCAATTGGTATCAGAGCCATACGAAACTGTATTATGGTGGCTATTTTGTCATGTTTCAATCGTGTATCTATTATCTGTTTTGATTGTTTGATTGGTACATGGTTAAGAGAGCTTCAAGAGTTTTTGAAGGACAGCAGCACAAAAGTGCAGTACTTGATACAAATTTTTTTTGAAACTGTAGTTTTTAATGGGCAATTAATATAAAAAAAAAAGCATATATATATATATATATATATATATATATATATATATATATTTTTTGGGTGTTGTTTCGATGAACAGGAGAGGAGCAAGAAAAGATAAAATTTTATTTTTGTTTTGAAGATCAGTAGAGGGGCAAGAAAAAAAAAAAAAAAAAAAAAAAGCCGGCCAGCAGCATTAATGCAGGTTGAAGGGAAAAAGGGGCGGCGGCTAGGGCTTCTTCGTGAAGAAGAAGCTGCTGCTTGCCAAATTTCCCTTCTGGTCCCTCAATTTGTTAAATTTTATATTTTGACCCCTGATCTTTAAGTTTTTATTTTTTGACCCTGGATCTTCTGTTTATTATATTTTAACCCCTGAACTTTAATTTTTATATTTTGACCCAGAAAGTATCAGTTATTCCGTTTTAGCCCCCTGGAGTTATTTAAATTATAAAGTGACCCTGATTGTTTCTGGTATTATTAAAATTGCCTAGATGTTTTCCGATTTTTGCAATTTTGGCCCAATAGTTTCTGTTTTATGTAAAATAGTCCAAACAAGTTCTGAAATTTGTGAAATGGCCCAGAATGTTTCTGTTTTTGCAAGATAAACCCAGAATGTTTTAATTTATTTGCATAAATAGACCAGAACACTAAATTTTAACATTTTCAACCAAAAAATGTTAATTTTATTTGCAAAATTGTCTTAAAAATATATTATTTTGCAATTTTGATTATAATTAATTTATTTTAATTATATGATTAATTTGTGAGTGGTTTTTTATTACTTTCTAGTTGTAATTATTTGCATTTCTTCCCCATCGGAAGATGTCATGTTTTAATATAATTACTGAGCTAGTCTAATTTGTCTGTATTGATTTAACTCTCCATCTGAGTAAATTAATTAGTGACATGAATTAGATGTAATATTTTCTCACACATTAATGTTAATTTAAGAGGCATGTTATCTCCCATCGAGTAGTATGTGCCGGTCTTATCTAATTATAATATGCAAAACATGTGATTGGTTGAATTCTCCCATCGAGGTTGCTATTCATGAATGTTGTGAATGTGTATTTTTTTTTTGAATTGTGATATCAAAGTTGTATATTTGCAATTTGATTTATTCAATGTTTATTATTGATATGCTATTTTGTTTAATGCATGAAATAGAAATGGCATCATTCAGTCCCCTTGCAAACATCTTAACCCAAAACAAACTTGAGGGTCCAAACTATGTTGACTGGAAGAGGAATTTGGACATTTTGCTTACTGCTGAGGAGTATAAGTTTGTGCTTACTGAAGTTTGTCCTGAAAAACCCGGTGAGGGTGCCTCTGAGGAGGTCACCAGAGCTTACCAGAAATGGGTTAAAGCTGATGAGATGGCGCGATGTTACATTTTGGCTTCTGTGTCAAATGTTTTGCAGCATCAGCATCAGAAGATGGACACAGCTTTTGACATGCTCGAAAATCTCAAGGAGATGTTTGGAGATCAAACTAGTGCAGCAAGGCAAAATGCACTGAGGGAGATTCTTACTTCCAAAATGGAGGAGGGAACTCCAGTTAGAACTCATGTCTTGAAGATGATGAGTCTTCTGAATGACATGGAGGTTCTTGGTGCTGAGGTTGACAATGCTACACAGATAGAAATGATCTTGAACACTTTGCCAGCCAGTTTTCAGCAATTTCGTTTGAACTATAACATGAATAAGATGGATTTCACTCTGTCTAAGTTGCTGAATGAGCTGGTGGCTGCTGAGACTATCATTAAGCAAGGAGCTACACCTGTTGTGCTTAATGTTGAGCGAGGTTCTTCTTCTGCCCAGAACAAGGGTAAGAAGAAGAAAAATGCTCACAAGACTAAGCCTAAAACAAGTGGTGCATCTACTAGTGCAAGTGTTGCTGTGAAAAAGCCTAAGGGTAAGTGTTTTCACTGCAAGCAACCTGGGCACTGGAAGTCACAATGTCCAACCTGGTTAGCCAAGAAAAAGCAAGGTATGTCTCTGTTTTATATGCTGATAGTTGAAACTTGTTTAGCGGTGTTGACTACACTCCAATGGTGTGTAGATTCTGGAGCCACTAATCATGTCTGCAATTCATTGCAGGGGTTTCAGGTAACTCGTCAGCTAAATAAAGGAGATGTAAGCATTTTTCTGGGAGATGGCACAGAAGTTGCAGTTCTAGCTATAGGAAATGTTTCTTTGAATTTTGAGAATAATAGAACTTTGTTTTTTAAGGATGTTTTATATGTACCTTCAATTAGAAGGAATTTAATTTCAGTTTCTAGTTTGAGCAAGAATGGATATTCGGTTTGTTTTAATGAATTTTATGATGATTCTGTCGTTATTAAATTTAGAAAACAAATGATATGTTCTGGCTCAATGATTGATGATCTTTTTATTCTCAAAGTTTCACCTGAATTGCAAATTCCTAATTCTGAAGTTAATAACTTTGATGTCATTGTTCCATTGAAAAGAAAACGTCCTATTGAATTTAGTCATACCTATTTGTGGCATTTAAGGCTTGGTCATATTAATTTAGATAGGATTTCTAGGTTGGTCAAGGATGGACCATTGAGTTCATTGAAAGTGGAGGCACTACCAACCTGTGAATCTTGTTTAGAAGGTAAAATGACTAAGAGGCCTTTTCCTATAAAGGGTAATAGAACTAATGATGTACTTGAATTAATTCATTCTGATTTGTGTGGTCCAATGAGTGTCCAAGCTAGGGGTGGTTTTGAGTATTTTGTGACTTTCACAGATGATTACTCAAGATATGGATACATTTACCTGTTGCGCCGTAAGTCTGAATGCTTTGAGAAATTCAAAGAGTTCAAAGCAGAAACGGAGAAACGACATGGAAAATATATCAAGTCGTTACGGTCTGACCGTGGTGGCGAATACCTCTCTAGGGAATTCATTACTTATTTATCAGAACAAGGAATTACTTCACAGTTGTCTGCACCTGGTATGCCACAACAGAATGGTGTAGCAGAAAGAAGAAATAGGACGCTTATGGAAATGGTTAGATCAATGATGAGTTATTCAGATTTGCCCATTTCGTTTTGGGGGTATGCCATAGAAACGGCAGCATATATTCTGAATTTGGTTCCATCTAAGTCAGTACCTAAAACTCCTACAGAACTGTGGACTGGGCGAAAGCCAAGTCTAAGACATGTTCGGATGTGGGGTTGTCCAGCCCATGTGCTGAAAGGGAAAGCAGATAAGTTGGAATCAAAAACAGGCTTATGCTTCTTTATTGGATATCCTAGAGGAACGAAAGGTGGTTTATTTTATAGTTCTCAAGATAAAACGGTCATTATTAGCACCAATGCACATTATCTTGAGGAAGACTATATTAAAAACCATATTCCCAAAAGTCAATTAGCCTTGTATGAATTGAGAGGAGAAAATATACCAACTAGAACCTTTCCATTAGAACAACAACCTAAACCATCAATGGTTGGAGCTGACATTCCATTGCCTAGTCGTAGTGGAAGAAATGTTAGTCGACCAGTAAATCAACATCAGCCTGAATATTCAGTACCTAACATTTCACTACCACCTGAAAGTAGTGGGAGTTATATAGAAACTGAAGTGGCAGCTGTTGATCCAAATATACAGGAGCACAATGTTGGGGCTTCTAACATTTCATTGCCTCCTGGTGATGACAGACATGTTGAAGTTCCAGAACATGATCAAGATGTAGTCCCACCAGTCATGGACTTGCCGGCTTTACAGCCACAGCAAAATGAAGGTGTGATTGCAGAACCTGTAGTACTTCGTCGTAGTGGGAGAATTAGACGACCACCGGTTCGATATACACTTTTGGGAGAAGCTTTTGATAGAATCCCTGAAGAAGTGAATATTGAACCTGTCTGTTACGATGAAGCACTACAAGATAAAGATGCTGATAAGTGGCTTGTAGCTATGAAATCTGAGATGGAGTCCATGTACTCTAATCAAGTCTGGGAACTTGTAGAACCACCTGAAGGGGTTAAACCCATCGGATGTAAGTGGATCTATAAGAAAAAGACGGGTATAGACAGTAAAGTGCAAACTTATAAGGCAAGGCTTGTTGCGAAAGGGTTTACTCAGAAAGAAGGGATCGATTATGAGGAAACTTTTTCGCCGGTAGCCATGCTAAAGTCTATTAGAACTCTTCTATCCATTGCAGCTCATTATGATTATGAGATTTGGCAAATGGATGTCAAGACAGCTTTCCTAAATGGAAGTCTTGATGAATGCATCTATATGAAGCAACCAGAAGGTTTCATAAACAATGGACAAGAAAATTTGCTTTGCAAATTGAATAGGTCCATTTATGGGCTTAAACAAGCATCTAGGTCATGGAATACTTGTTTTGACCAGGCGATCAAAAGTTTTGGCTTTGATCAGTATCATGATGAGTCTTGTGTGTATAAGAAATGGAATGGTAGTAAGGTTGTTTTTCTGGTACTATATGTGGATGATATTCTGCTTATAGGGAATTGTGTAGGTATGTTGAATTCTGTCAAAAATTGGCTATCCCAACGTTTTGATATGAAGGATTTGGGAGAGGCTGCTCATATTCTTGGGATTAAGCTTATGCGAGATCGCAAGAAAAGGATGATTGGCTTATCTCAAGCACTTTATATTGATACCATTCTTGCTCGTTTCAGCATGCAGGATTCCAAGAAGGGTTTTCTTCCCTTTAGACATGGAATCACTCTATCTAAGGACCAATGTCCTAAGACACCTGAGGAGATAGAGAACATGAAGGCAGTTCCATATGCTTCTGCAGTTGGAAGCCTTATGTATGCAATGTTGTGTACCAGACCTGATATCTGTTTTGCTGTTGGCATGGTTAGCAGATTTCAATCTAATCCTGGGCGAGAACACTGGACTGCAGTCAAGCATATAATCAAGTACTTGAAAAGGACTAGGGATTATATGTTAGTTTATCAATCTGACGATCTTGTACCCATTGGGTATACAGATTCGGATTTTCAGACTGATAAGGACTCGCGGAAGTCAACCTCTGGTAATGTTTTTGTCTTGGGAGGTGGAGCCATAAGTTGGAGGAGTATTAAGCAAACTTGTGTTGCTGACTCCACCATGGAAGCTGAATATGTGGCAGCTTCTGAAGCTGCAAAGGAAGCTGTATGGCTTAGAAACTTCCTTATGGATCTAGGCGTAGTTTCTTCAGTGCAATTGCCTATTACACTTTATTGTGATAATAGTGGGGCAGTTGCAAACTCGAAGGAGCCACGGAGCCATAAAAGGGCAAAACACATTGAGAGGAAGTATCATTTGATACGAGACATAGTTCAAAGGGGAGATGTGATAGTGACAAAGATTGCATCGGAAAACAACCTGGCAGATCGTTTTACAAAAAGCTTACCAGCAAAGACTTTTGACAGTCATGTAGAAGGAATGGGAGTTAAAGTTATAGATGCATGGTTATAAGTCTAAGTGGGAGATTGATAGAGATATACTATTAACCATGCATAATTAATAGTATAGCTATGAATGATTTTCTATTGACAATTATTTCTTTGTATTTAATTGGAAATTTGCATTAAATAAATGTTATTAGCATATGAATAATAATGGTGATTAGTACATTTTGTATGTATTTAATTGGACCAAGTAGAGAATGGATGTTTAGTACTGACTGTTAAACATATTCTCTAGGACATTAGAAATAATGTTTATTGTTCTTAATCTTGATTTATTTTAATATGAGCAAACATTGATTGTCTTGTGCTTTGATTCATTAAAGGGTGAGTTTCATTATTGGAATAATATTCTCGGTGAATTGGGCAAAGATTTTTTGTGTTTGTGAAATATTAATTAATGATAGAATCCATGTCTCGGTTTAGAGTTTGATGATGCACTTTAAGTAAGCTTATAAGGTTTCATAGTGTAAACCCTGCAGGTGGATATTGAATCCGACACATGAAATAAGTTGAGCGACAATCTTAAAGTTATATTGTGATTTAAATAAATTGTCAGTAAGTTATTTAAATGACAGCATCTGTAATCTTAACATGGGGAACATTATTTTATTATGTTGTGGAATAGTAAAATAAATAAGGAGTTCAGTCATGAGTTTTTAGTGGAATAATTCATGATTAATTATAATAAGAATATGTTGGTCTACATAGGTTCTTATTATAATTAGTAGCCTGATTTATTTTATTCCTGCGGTCCCTGTAGTGCCCTAATTATTTGGAAAGTTAAGGGTGTATTAAATAATAGATAAATTATTTAGTTTTAAAATAATTGATTTTATTTTAATTAAATAATTTTTTATTTAATTTATTTTATATTAAAAAATATCTTCCTATCGAAGAGAGGTTTTTTAATATAAGATTTGCAAACCTTAAGAATATAGAGACACACGTTATTCTATTCTCTGCCACTCAGAGAGTTCCAAAAGAGAGATAGTTAGGGATTACTGCAGAAGATCGTGGGTGACTCCAAGATCTCTGAAAAGAAGACCGGTGAGCGATTCTGCGCTTCAAGAGGTCAGTTTATTGATTTGTTCGATAATGTTTTTAGTTTGCCTCATATGGTTTCGATAAGGGTTGTTTCCGCTTTATACCCGCTCCCATCAAAAGTTACAGCTACAGCTCCATTGAAGAAATTGATGCAAGTGTTGTTGATAGTTTTTGGAGGTATTTGTTAAAGTCATTTAGATTTTGTTGTAGTCAAGAAGTAGTTGAACTACCTTGCTTTTAAGTAGGTTTGGTGAACAACCTTCCTTGACTTATGGAAGGTTGGTGAACAAACTTTAGACTAGCTCAACTACTTCTTGTCGACTCCAATTAGTTTGGATTAAAGTTTTAGTTGTCGTTGTTGTTATTGTATTAAAAAGAAAGAAAGAAAGAAACATAGAGGGCAAAGTAAAACATGGATTTTAAGTTTATGTTATGGTTGATTTGATGCAGAGAATGAACAATTTCAAGCAGACAAAGCTCAAGTCATCCAAGAAATTGCTAGTCTTAAAATTAAAGGAGACCAATCAGGTGTAGAGTCAGAAGACTGTGAGCTTGAATCTTAATTGCTATGTTCTTCCACTTACAACACCTATACCCATTTGAAATACTAATTAGCATTTAGTTTTTGTTTACACGTGATTTTTTGTTAATTATGTTCATCACAAACTGTAAAGAGTGTGCTTACTTGTCTATTACCAATATGATTGATTTTGTATAGAAACGTATAGAGTTGTTTATAGCAGAAGCTTCGTGTACCAGGCTACCCTTTCATAGATAGAGTTGTTTGAATTATTTTTTTCTTCTTCATATGTACTCATTCGCAAAATGGAATGGTGGAATCAACATCTTGAGAAGAACTTGGATTAGTTTTTCATCCTACCGTGTGGTGAAAAATTACTATTGATTATCACCATTTTGCAATATTGTTTTGTAATGTATTTGAATGTTTTAAGTATTTTTCAAGTTTTTCCAATCGCAAGCCTTGCAAATTTTTCCCACCATACTTATGCTAATATTTAAAAGAGGAATCAATGTTTCCGAAGATCAGACCAATTAATCTTTAAATTATAAATTTTGCAATAGTGAACAATGTCAAATGCCATGTTTGAGATGATAGATTTATCTAGACCGAATCCATGGCCTCATTCATAGATTAAATCAATAAAAAAATGAATTTTTGTCAAAACGAGAGTATTTCTAAGTATACACTGGAAAAAATGATAAAATAAGAATCATTTTTAAAAAATTATTATTTTCATTTGATACCAAACGTGGAGCTATGGACCCAATCTAGACAAGTATTTTTCATATTCCGAACCAAAAACAAGCATTCAACTGTTATTATACTCCTCTGTTATCTTTATTTAGCGAAAATTTCCTTTTTGGGTGTTTTTTTTATATAGAGAAAGTTACTCTAAATAGTAACTTTGGGATGCAAGTCAAGTTAAAAAGACTTGAAAGCCTTGAAGTATATATGTTTTTTAATATTGAAGCTCAACAATCAAGGAAAGTGGCAGACACAAATATTTTCAGCATTTAATACACGCGTGTTTCAAGGGACAAATTATCAACTCACTTTTTCATTTCGTTTTATAGCAACAGTAGTCTTTTTTATAAATTTGACCTCATAAATACAGAGTTAGCCCTTATTTATATGTTTGATGAATATATATCTGTTTTTATTATTGTAAATTTGGCCACAACCATTAACGTTATGAACAAATATATGCTATGCTTGGAGTGGGGATCCAAAGATGAAAATCGTACACTAAAGAAGCCAGTTACTCTTCCAAGAAGGGCTGGAAGAGTGCCTTCAGTTGCAGACAATAATTTTGAGATTCTAAAAAAATTGGATGCAATTATTACTCTTTTAGCCACATTAGTGGAAAAGATAGATAAAAACAGTGAGCAAACACACAAAAATAGTGCACAACTTGAAGAGCTTCAGTCTTTTGTTACTAATTTGAGGCAATTTCACCAAGAAACGGGTCAGTATTTTGAGATTTTCAAAATGCACTCGAAGGTAGTGATCTCAAGCACTTCTAGACTCAAATGAAATCCAACCTCCTACACAAGAACGATAGACAAGAGGGAAGTTTATTGACTCTAAAGATCCTTTTGCAAGTGATGAGATAGATGACCCAATAGGAAAAATTGTGGAGGACACACTTGCTACTATTAATACTGATCTAGGTAAGAATGGTGACAATAAATAAGTTAATGTGTAATTTTATTAGAAGTAATTATGCACTTTCTGATTATCTTTTGCTTTTTTATAAGCCAATTAGTGGCCTTTTGTTTTTTGTACTTGTGCACTTTTTCGAATCCTTATAATGGTTATACACGGTTGTAAGCCACTTAATGGCTTTTGTTTTTAGTATTTGTGCGTTTTTTCAATGGTTTTTGTTTCTCTGTGTTAGTTAACAGTTGTAAACTTCTGTAAGCCACTTTGTATCATTTTAATTATTAGTTGTGCACTTCTATAAGTTATTTTGTGGCCATGTTTGTAGTACTTATGCACTTTTACAATCGTTTTTGTTTCACTGTGTTAGTTAACAGCTGTGAAATTTCATAAGTTACTTTGTGGCTTTTTAATTTACTAGTTGTGCACTTTTTCAAGTCCTTATTATGGTTGTAGTCTTTTATATGTCACGTTGTAACCTTATTATTATTAGTTGTGCAATTTTCAAAATGTGAAGTTGTCACATATTTTGCTAGACTATGCACTTTCTTTAAAAGTTGTGCCGTCAAACTCACACTAAAACTCGGATTTTAATACTCACTTTTGTTAAGAGTTTTCAAATTAAAACTCGGAATCTATTTCATTGTCGCCGCAATGTATTGCATTTGAGCACTGCTTTCTGAATTTAATTTAAATTTGGAGAAATCAAATTTTGCTTTTAATTTTGAATTTGAATTGAAAAATTATTCAAGTTTAAACAAATTAGAGCCAAAATTTAAATTTTTCCTCCTTTATTTTTTGCAGAAAAGTTTAGAAATTTATGCCCTTCAATGAATAAGTTCAAAAATTTGGCTTTTAATTTGGCTCCAAAAGTTTTTTCGTTTTTTTGCACGTATGATGTTAAACGTCCCCGTTCTAATAAAGTCAGATAAAATTAATAAAAAATGTTGAAAATAACGCCCAAATAATGCAAGTAGGTTGTTGGATTATTTAGGATAATTCTTTATTATTATTTAGGAGCATGCTTTATTTCATTCTTTTCTCTCCTTCTACATACATTTTGTTAGAATCACTTTAGTTCGTTCAATGCTCCAAAAAATCAAAATTCAAATTAAAGTATTTTCTCATCTATGATTGTGAATAATAATAACTAGCATATACCATTTGCATCATACATGAATCATTATTATATAACGCTTTGTCTATTTATTTAATTTTCCAAGGACCAATTATTATATTATTAGCATTTATTACTTATATATTTATATATCTAATTGTATTTGCATATGATTGTCTATTTGTGCACTTGCATTATAGTGTTTAACGGTTTGATGCACTTGCATTTAATTGTCCTTCTTGATTACATGTGTTATGATAATGATGTGCTTTGTTTGTATGGAATTGGATGAAGTGAATCTCTGCGGGGTTTGTGAAGGTGAACTATGATACCGTCGACCATATATGGGGAGATCGGTGCCTCTGTGTGCATCTGATGATATATATTATATGGAAAACCACAGGGTGGCCTCCTGATGGTGATGGAAAAGAAAAGAGAGAATGGAAAAACAATGAGAGGACTGGTCAAGTGAGGATTAGATTGGTCGGCCATATATGGGGATCGGATCCCTGGTGCACACAATATAAGAGAATGGGCCATGTGTGAGGACGGCTCGCTGGGGGTTATGGTGACCTACAGACCAATCTCCACTTGTTTGATTATGTGAAGAAGATATTATTTGTGGGTGCTGTTGATGTGGCATATATATGTGTGTTTAAATGAATGTTCACTATTAGAATATCTCGGAGCATTTTGTGTGATTATATGAGCATGTAATTATTAATTATTCACTAAATTGAAGCTCTCACTTCCGCTTCACTTATTTATTATTATTTTTTTTTAGGAAACCTTGGTACTGCCTCTATATGAGCCAGAAGCATTGTATCCTTTCCTCTACAAAGCTAGATAGACTAAAGTTTAATTGAATTATAGGCTCTTCTTAATTGAATTTTCTTATTATAGTATAATTTGTAGAGATCTGCAATTATATAGAAATATTGTGTTTGTAAAAGCTTCTAAGATGAGTAAACTGCAGTTGAGCAAACATGAACCTGTGAATGTTGCATGTGTTACATATTTGATTGGAAGACCCATTGACTACAGGTGTTAAGCTTGTAAGATTATGAAAATTAATGGGATATATATGTACTTGTAGTTGAGCTAGGTTCGGGATAGATGTTTAATTGAGCGATTGTATTGGGCTTGCCAGGTAAATATTTACAATGGCCTTTAACAAATAACTATTAATGTATTAGGCTCACTACATGTCTCGGTGACCTTAACCTTATCAGGGCTCTAGTGTCAGTCCACCCAATAGTTTCGGGTCGTGACAAAACCATATAACACGTTGGAAGAGTTTTTTTCGAAAAAATTCATAAAATTAATTATATGCTCATAGACTTTAGCAAAAAGTAAAAAAAAAAAGGAAAATTTCCAAAATTATAAATGATAATATATAATATATAATATATTATAAATGATAAATGATAATATATATATATATATATATATATAGTATTCTATAATGGATATTTAAAGCATAAGAACCCAAGTCAAGCTAATCCTCTTCGAAAAAAATTTCCCACATTTCACTATATTTTATTTATCTAATATATTTTTAAATAACTTATTGCTTTATGGTTTGACCATATAAAATATGCTTTTCTAGTCTATGTGAAAGTCGAATAAGGCCTATTATGGGGCGGAATGAGCATATGGTTTCAAAAAAATTTAATTAATATATTTTTAAAACATGAGAAAATGAAAATGACGCAAACGGAGACAATACAAAGAAAGATAAACAATAAAAACGAGATAATATAAAAAGAAAATTAACTATAAAATGGGAATAAGATAGAAATGAAAATTTGATATCTCATTCATTCTCTTTAACATAATCCGCAACCCGAGCAAAATTATAAGCATTACAAGGATGCATGCCTATAATCCACCACTCAAGAATACAAAGGGTGCATCTCTGCATAAAGCATATTTTTATTAACAAACTATTAATTATTGTTATTCAAAGGATATGGTTCAAGACTTTTTTTGATTTTTTTATCTTAACATCCAGCCGGGGACAACTTTCCTGTGATTGTTGGCTTAACATTGGTGCATTCAGATTTTGCAGGGCCTTCACTTCCGGAGTATACAAGGTCGATATCAGCAAGTTCTACTTTTTCACATGGGAGGCCATTACTGCAAGAAAGTTGAACAGCAATAGGTGTTGTAGTAGTGCCTTTTATATTTTTGAAGGTAATATCGCTAATTTTTACTTTTGATGGTGCGTCCTAGAAAAACAATAAGAAAAAGAAGAAACAAACTTTAGTGATCTTTTAATGGCATTATAATTGCATAGTATGAGTTTTATTTTTCCTAGATTGAAGAGTACCTTGCTCGGGCACTGATCGTAAGGGCAATACATTTGATCTATAAGGACAGGATTCTTGACATCATTCATTACAATATCCTCAAAATGAATATTAGTTGCTTCGCCAGGTTCCATTCCAGGCCAAGATTTAATTCTCACTCCATTATCGGTACCTGTGATTGTGCAATTTTTAACGTTGACTCCACAAACAGGTTCTTCATTTTTATACCTCCCTAAACTTCCTATGCTGATGCCATGGCCAGGTCCGCATATTGCTTTTTCGATTTTCAGATCTGTTGTCCCATCACCAATAGAGATGCAATCATCACCCGTACCAATTTTTGTGTCAATTATAGTGACCTCTTTCGATCGTCCTACGTGTATTCCATCGGTGTTGATCGAAGTTCCAGGTGCATCTATTTTGAACCTTTCAAATGTGAGTTTTTCGCATCCAATGACATTTACGTGAAAATTCTTGCTATTGAGCGAAGTCACGTCCTTCACAACGCTGTTGGTGATGCAATTTAGCATTAACGACTGATAAAAATTTCAAGCAACGAAAATTCCGTTAAATATGTTATGGTGCATAGATTTTCTAAAATTGTTAGTTAAATTGTATTAGATATTACGAAAAGGAATTTACCATAGGAGGTGCTTCTCCGCCATTTTTACAATCATTTGCCTTCCATGCAGCTTCTCCCTGACCATCAAAAGTACCTCCTCCGCATATTGTGAGTTGATCTACATGATCGATGGTGATCCAACCTTCTCCTTTGATTGCTTTCGGGTCTGCCGGAGCCTTCAAGGTTCCTTGAAGTTCGATTTCCATTGCTCCTTTGCAAGGACCCTCCAACTTCACTATGCCCATCAAGAATGTTCCCTTCGGAATCAAAACTTTGCTTGATCCTGCCGCACATGCCTCTTTCCAAGCAGACATTACAGCCTAGGATTGAAAAAAAAAAGGAAAAAAGATTAGCGGTGATTTTTCAAGGATCAAATACTAAGGAAATACAGTTGTATCCCAGGATGAAACGCTTGCTCATACTTCGCAACAATCTGTTTTCTCGTCAGCTTGAGCACCATATTTGGTTATATCAAAGACAGCTTGTGCTTCAACTGTCGAAAGGAATAGTAACAATAGAGACATTGCTGAGATAATTTTTTTTGAATCCATTATTTTTATGGACATTTTTCTTTTTTCTCTCTTTTTTTTTTTTTTTTTTTTTGTTTTTTCTCTTATACGAACAAAAGGCGAAGCAAATTTAAAGAACTAACTACACAATCCTTCATTTGAAATTAAACTGACGTGATTAAGCTTTTATAGAACATAAAATAACTAAGTTAACTGAATGCTATAAAATATTGCCGATATTTTCGAATAACTTTTATTTTTTCTTCTGACTTTTCTATTTTGAAGCATAATATGTTTTTTAGTTAAACATAGATTCGTAAGATGAATCCTAACCAAGCATTTCCACACCATCCTTATTTCCCTTAAGCTAAATATTCAATATAAATGATATCTTAAATATTTATTATAATAACATTTCTCCTTTATTCAATTATATTAATAATTCACTTATACTTGAAGTGCTTTCAAATATATAGGTGTCGTCATGTGACTTATTCGCAACAAAAATAGTGAAATTAAAATTGAGTTTGAAATTCTTCATAAATAATAGAATAAAAATACTACTTTTGTTATAAGAACAATATTTGGTCCTCCATTAAAAAATTCAATCACAATGTTTGGAAAACCTGACCAAGTCATTTAGTCGTACCGGTTAAGGTGCAAACTAATGGTTGATATCCTGAGGCTCAATTTTAATAGCTAGATGAGAAAAATCCATGTTGGACTGCTAAAAACTACACAAACTTTTATGAACGCAATTCTATTTTAATTACTCTTTTTGGGCTTAAGCTCAGTAACTTCATGCCCTTTTGCAAATCCCTAACTCCTTTTGTCTTTTGATGCACTTCATGTCGGTTTACGATTATCTAGTTCCTTCTAAGAGAGTTGTTCTCTGGTTAGATATAAAGAGTATTAAACATAAAATATTAGGCCCTCCGTTGCTCAACTTAATCTTAATGCTATTATGAATTCTTCGTAAAGAAAAGGTAGCTCAAATACTGGGCAAGTATTTAAGTTCAACGACTTCAACGCGAACTGCTGGAATATAGAAATCCTGGCATGGAAGCTTCGCATGGTCTTTTCAGGAAACTTAAAACTTGAAACTCTTATATATCTGGCATTATCGTTAGATAGAAGTCCATAGCCTTCTGACCTAGATCGAAGGTTTCTAAAGTTGATTAGAATCTAACTTCACTTACTATTTATCCTAGCTTGAATTTAATTCCAATTCATTGGATACTATTTCACTTTATGAAGAGATGATCTGATACCAAAAATCGTGTACATATGGATTCTCTGGGGAGATCTTAACTCCTTTTATTTTCATATCAACACGTATTACCCAAAGGGCAAACCACATGATTATATTAACTAGGTAGATGACGATCAGTAGGCTAATGGGTAGTCTACTCTAAAGGCTATCTTAAAGTAGGGCTTGGCCTGGATGGATAATCCCAAGCAGACAATATCATACTGAGTTTGGGTACTTACATTTGGTATTACAGTCGATTTTTGTTCTTTTGTTTAAAGGTGGTGCAAATCTCAACGAGGGCAATGAGTCCCATAATGGGGTGAACATAACACCCTTAGGAAAATTCCATGTCGGATAATTAAGTAAAATGGGCAAGTGATGTAGATAAATGGAAATAGATTAAGGTTCTTTATCAAATTCCCAAAACCAATCCAAACAGACGGAAACTGAGCCAAAGCCACAGTTTTAAAAATTGATGATTTTGTTTGACTTTGTGAAATTTGAAAATCGATCTTTTAGTTCGGTTTACAGATTTGGGGCCAAAACTGCCCAAATCCAAAAGTATATATTGATTAACAAATTTAAACTTCTTTTTACATATCTTCTTATTTCTTTTTTCCTAGTTCTTGCAAAATTTTTCCATCAAGTAGCATGTCACAATATCCTACTTTTATTTATGCTATTCAATGACGGCATAGATCGTTATTATTGTGATTATGTGTTAACTTTGGCTTTCATGGTAATCTTTCATTCTGTATTTACCTTGCAGACTGTTGTGCGGTGCCCACTCAAGTGGGACCCACAATTGACAGCTTATTTTCGCAAGTGTACGAAATCGCTACAAGTAATATAGAGTGAGTAGAGTATCGTATCCACAGGGATCGTATACCAAGTACCAAAATTATGTTATCTTGTTATTATTTAAACGATAAATGAGGAAATTGTTTATAGAAATTAAATTTAACAAGTAAAAATAAGAAGTTAAGCAAGCAATTATTGATTAAAGAAATCAAGGAAGTAAAACTACTAGGGGTTTTGATATCACTTAACTCTATCCAATTTATTTCATTAGTTCATTGATCAATTTAATTATTCAAGTAGGGGAAACAACCCAAAAATCACTAACAAGCTCTCCTGATGTATTGTTAGCTATTTTAACCCGGTCTAATCACCTATCTTTCAATAGCGCAATCAAACATGAATTAAATCATTAAGTTTTATGGTTTGTTTGGTGAATTCATAACCTAAGGTCATTAACTTATGAAAACCCCCCATGAGTCAAACCGTATAGCTTCCGCATCAAGTTATTATTCTCATGTGTTTTATTAACCTTTTCATATCAAAGATCCTTCTTCCGATAGTGATAATTGAAATAAATCAATCTAGGGAAAAATTCTGCCTAGAAGCATTAAGTTCATTAATAAATCATAACTTGAATAAGGAAAAATAAATCTAATTGCATAAATTGGAAAAGAGATTAAGCTACATCAAACCCCCTAGTATAAGAGTTTAGTTACACATAGTACTTAAATAAAACTCAACAATACTTGATAAATATTCCATGATCAATAAAGATAATGAAAGAAATAAACAAGATTAAGAGTTTAGAAATAAGAACTAGTGATGAATTGCTTGGATGGCTTCCTTGAAACTTTGCACAACTCTTGAATACTTAACTTCTAAAGAAAATAAAACTATGTACAAGACTATAAAATGAGAGAAAGAAAGAGTGGAGTGTAGTGGGTGAGATAGATGGATCCTTTGGAGTGGCTCCTTCCTTTCCTTATATAGACTTCTTGGGGGAACAAGCCTTGTGCTTTAATGAGTAAAGTCCAACTTTGTGAGGTGGAAAAGTTTATAAATCAAGCCATAAATTGCTCTCAATTATGGTTTCTCATTTGCACATGGTTGAACTTTGACTGGCATGTGAAGAGAGTATCCAAAGTGTTTTGTGAAAATAGTAGGAATTAGTTGGCAACTTGACTCAAAATATTGATTTCTTGCTTGGCACGGGCGTGCACTGTAGCACGGGCTGGGGCGTGCACTCCTCTGGAAGTATGATGCAATAACAGCACGGGCGTGCTGATTAGCACGGGCACAATAGCAGCACGAGCACTGTAGCATAAGCGTGCTTAATGAGTTTTTACCTTATTTTTGTCCTTTTTCTTGCCAAACCCTACATTTTTCCTCAAAATCAAGTGAGTTGTGTTTCAAGGAAGCTTTTAAATAAAAACATATCAATATTACATAAAAACTAATTTAAATAAATTAAAAGTAATAGAAATTTTAATCAAAATCACAATAAAAATACTATAAAAATAACACTTATCAACAATAAATTTGAAAAGAAAAAAAAAAAAAAAAGGAAAACGTATTATTTGAAAATGTCAAAAAGTTGGCAGAAGGTTGGCAACCAACCATTACCTAAATGGAGAGCCGTGTGCAGCTCACACACGGTTCTCGCATTGCCTCTCCTATAAATAAGAGAGGATTTGCCTCATTTGAAGTACACACAGAAGAAAGAAGAAAGAAAATTTAGCGAGAGAGTTTTCTAGTTTTAGGATGGGTTTCCTAAAACTAGGGGGAGAGAAAAATAGTGAGGAAATTATTTTGGGGTGTTTTTGGAAAACACTTTGAGTGCCACTATTTTTGTATTACTCTCTTCGTGTGCCTACTATTTTTAATAGTGGAAGAATGATTCGGAGTTTGTCCCGCGGACGTAGCCCTAAAAGAGTTGAGTGTGAACCACGTAAGTTTCTGTGTGACCCATTTCTATTATTCCGCTGCGTTAATTTTCTCTTAATTTGTTCTTTTGTTTAAAGGTGGTGCAAATCTCAACGAGGACAATGAGTCCCATAATGGGGTGAACATAACACCCTTAGGAAAATTCCATATCGGATAATTAAGTAAAATGGGCAAGTGATGTAGATAAATGGAAATAGATTAAGGTTCTTTATCAAATTCCCAAAACCAATCCAAACAAACGGAAACTGAGCCAAAACCACAGTTTTAAAAATTGATGATTTTGTTTGACTTTGTGAAATTTAAAAATCGATCTTTTGGTTCGGTTTATAGATTTAGGGCCAAAACTGCCCAAATCTAAAAGTATATATTGATTAACAAATTTAAACTTCTTTTTACATATCTTCTTATTTCTTTTTTCCTTGTTCTTGCAAAATTTTTCCATCAAGTAGCATGTCACAATATCCTAATTTTTTTTATGCTATTCAATGACGGCATAGATCGTTATTATTGTGATTATGTGTTAACTTTGGCTTTCATGGTAATCTTTCATTCTGTATTTACCTTGCAGACTTAATCTTAGTCCATAGAAATGTCCAGACTAAGAAGCTTATACCTTTAATTTTTGTTCATTTTCCTTCAAGTAATTAATTATTTTAGCTGTACTGATGCTTCGAGTTGCAAGAGTAACTGTTTATTGACATACTCATGATTGTCGAATAAATTAACTAAGGTTATTGATAATTATATTAGTTTTCTCCAATTGCTTATAGCAGGAATGAAGGATCAAGGATTATTTTAGCCATGGTGGGACTGATGGTAAGCTATTGTAGAATTATATTATATATATATAAAGTGAGAATGGATGGGAAACATTAGGATTGTCAAAAACATCCATAATCAGTTTACACATTGACAAAAATATAATAGAAGGCTTTAATTTTATTGAATGAGAAATAAAAGATAATTTAATTATGATTTGTTATATTAAACTCTTAATTAAATCTAAATTCTACTTGATAATATACGAAAATATATTATATAGTATATAAGTGATATATTAAATATGATAAGAATATAATATCTTTAAGGATGTTGGATTTTTAGGGAAGGAGAAATGGAAATGCAAAAGATGATTAACAATATTTAGCACTTCATTGAATTAACAAAAGGATATGCATATTTATAGATTTACAAGTGAATCAATTAAGACCTAAAAATACTCCTAAAAATCATTAATCCTAATAATAAAAACATCAAATTTGTGTAGAAAATCTGCACTAACTAAAATTGAAATCTCAAAATATTTTTAATAATATTATTTTGAATTAATCCTAACATTCCCTCTTAATTCAAACATAATATTTTTTTATTACAATAATTAACAATTAAAATTTTTAGTCTAGCATTTGAAGCACCTCTCCTCAATTAACTTTGTTGAAGCACCTCTCTCCAACTCATCATTTTGATGCACTTCTCAACAAATATTGATGCACTCCTCATCAAACTAGCAAATGAATTTTAATTGTTTTTTTTTTTTTTTTTTGAAGCACTTCTCTTCAAATATTGATGCATCTTTTATCACTTTCTTTATTTTAGAGCACATCTTTCCAATGTTCTCTTGGAGCACATCTCTCCAATACTCAAAAAAAGATTTTTTTTTTTTTTTCAACCACCCTTCTTTCGAAAAATTCCACACCAAGTAATCTAATTTTATTAACAATGGACATGAGATAGTTAACATATTCTCTGACACCTTCAGATGTTTTTATTTTTTTGCATCTTAAATTCTCTTTTGAGATTCAAAACTTGCATCAATTTCATTTCCTCGTTGCCTTGATGCTCATTTTTAATAAGTGCCATATCTCCTTTGCTATTTCACATGTCATAATGCTTGTGAAAATTATGTCCGAAGCAGAAGAGAGTGAGGCAGGTTTTTGCTTTGAATTTTTTGGCTTTTTCTTCATTATGATTTTTAATTTGAACCATAGTTGGGTTGGATGGCAATGGAGGGATTTCTTTTTCTGTTTCAACATGCTCCCATAAGTCATAAGCTTGTAAATAAGCTTTCATTTTAACAGCCCATAGTTGATAATTTTCACCAACAAAAATTAGAGGGGAAGAAAATGGAATAGTGTTTATGGCCATTGTATCCTCTTTTTTTTTTTGGCTCAAAGGGACAGGCTCTGATACCAAAAATGTTGGATTTTTAGGGAAGGAGAAATAGAAATGCACAAGATGATTAACAGTGTTTAGCACTTCATTGAATTAACAAAAGGATATGCCCATTTATAAGGGTACAAGTGAATCAAGTAAGACCTAAAAATCATTAATCTTAATAACAACAACATCAAATTTATGCAGAAAATCTGCACTAACTAAAATTGAAATCTCAAAATATTTTTAATAATATTATTTTGAATTAATCCTAACAATGGATCCTTAATTTTATTATTTTAACAATAAATATAATTTAATTTTGATTGGTTATATTAATTTTCTATTTAAATCTAAATTTTTTGGGATAGGCTAAAAATCATATTGTATACTAAATAAAATATATATTAAATATGGTAAGGACGTAACATCTTTTAAAGATTTTAATTTTATTAGATGAAAAAATAGATGTAATTTAATTTTAGAGAAAATTACTGTTAGGTCCCTATACAAATTTTAAATATATTAGTTAGGACCTGCTTGTTTTTAAAATACATGAATATATCTTTAATTTTTGTTCCCATCTAACCATTTAGTCCATCTATGAATTTTAAGAGATTTTTTCCATTATTTTGTGTTAAAGATACAAGAAAAACCCTTCATCTTATTTTAAGCCTTGTAACTAACATTTTTGTAAAAATGGAGAGACAATGAGGAGAGAGAAAATAACAAACTCATTTTCACTTCTAAAAAGAAAAGAAAGAAATATAAGATAATCCACCCCAGCTCATCACTCATGCCTGCCACTCTTTTCCTCCAATTTTAATCTTAAGAGTCTCATTTCTTTCTCCTTCTAAAAAACAACAAAAATTTCCTTTCCTTCTATCTGGGACTTCACATTGCCATATCCTACTCTTTGTTGATAATGCTAAACACAGAAAGGTATGAGTTAACAAACTTTTGTTAATAAAGTTGGATTTGGATGATGAAAACAAGCTAGAATGAGTGATATACACTGACTTAAATGGCAAAAGCTTGTTGAAATATAGTAGCGAGATGCATATCAAAGAATCCATAAATAGTGAAGAAATAACAACAATTCAACAGATCCACAACACAGCTCAACCCAAAGTGTAATTCGACATCATACTATTCCAGCGATATTTACTTTAAATCCAAACAAATAATGCCGAACAGAAAAGATAAAGAGCATATGCATGTCAATCGCCGATCTAAGTTACAACCGACAACTTATTTAATTCATATTAATACCTAAGTTAATTTTGATGGGTTTGAGATCGGACATAGTTTTGTTCATATTGGAGGAGATGAGAAATTAAGAGTGGATAAAAATTTTTTACTTTAGTAAGGGAAGACAGGTTTCTGAATTAGAAATGATGAAGGAGAATGGTTGCTAAAGCAATTTATGTACAGAGGGTGTTGGATAACAAATTGGGATTTGAGGGTATTTTAGTTATAAAAGAATTCTCTCTCCTTTGACTGTGAGTTGACTCATGGTAAAACAATTAAAAATGAACGAAAGGACTAAATGATTGGACGGAAATAAAAGTTAGGGACGTAATAATATATTTTGAAAAAAGCAGGTCCTGAGTAACGTTTTTAACCATTATACATGGACGGAAAAATAATTTTCCCTTAATTTTAATTGAGACTATAAATGAGATTGTTGATTACATGTTATATGTGTATTTATATAATAATATCCATGCATGTTATTTCATATCTATAATTATGCAACACTATTAGTGAGGTTGATTTGGTCCGGAAACTTCTTGGTGGTGAATTATATAAACGACGGATGGGAATAGATATTGTGAATTGCTTGACGGATGAGCTTTTAGAATTTATTATTAAATTAGGGTTTCAAGCAAGTGGTTAATCCAGTTTTTAGGGGAGGTTCGACCGAAATTTCGATAGAATCTAAGATTAATTATACTTGTTAAATAGGTTGTTGGATTATTTAGGATAATTCTTTATTATTATTTAGGAGCATGCTTTATTTCATTCTTTTCTCTCCTTCTACATACATTTTGTTAGAATCACTCTAGTTCGTTCAATGCTCCAAAAAATCAAAATTCAAATTAAAGTATTTTCTCATCTATGATTGTGAATAATAATAACTAGCATATACCATTTGCATCATACATAAATCATTATTATATAACGCTTTGTCTATTTATTTAATTTTCCAAGGACCAATTATTATATTATTAGCATTTATTACTTATATATTTATATATCTAATTGTATTTGCATATGATTGTCTATTTGTGCACTTGCATTATAGTGTTTAACGGTTGGATGCACTTGCATTTAATTGTCCTTCCTGATTACATGTGTTATGATAATGATGTGCTTTGTTTGTATGGAATTGGATGAAGTGAATCTCTGCGGGGTTTGTGAAGGCGAACTATGATACCGTCGACCATATATGGGGAGATCGGTGCCTCTGTGTGCATCTGATGATATATATTATATGGAAAACCACAGGGTGGCCTCCTGATGGTGATGGAAAAGAAAAGAGAGAATGGAAAAACAATGAGAGGACTGGTCAAGTGAGGATTAGATTGGTCGGCCATATATGGGGATCGGATCCCTGGTGCACACAATATAAGAGAATGGGCCATGTGTGAGGACGGCTCGCTGGGGGTTATGGTGACCTACAGACCAATCTCCACTTGTTTGATTATGTGAAGAAGATATTATTTGTGGGTGCTGTTGATGTGGCATATATATGTGTGTTTAAATGAATGTTCACTTTTAGAATATCTCGGAGCATTTTGTGTGATTATATGAGCATGTAATTATTATTCACTAAATTGAAGCTCTCACTTCCGCTTCACTTATTTATTATTTTTTTTTTTTTTAGGAAACCTTGGTACTGCCTCTATATGAGCCAGAAGCATTGTATCCTTTCCTCTACAAAGCTAGATAGACTAAAGTTTAGTTGATTTATAGGCTCTTCTTAATTGAATTTTCTTATTATTGTATAATTTGTAGAGGTCTGCAATTATATAGAAATATTGTGTTTGTAAAAGTTTCTAAGATGAGTAAACTGCAGTTGAGCAAACATGAACCTGTGAATGTTGCATGTGTTACATATTTGATTGGAAGACCCATTGACTACAGGTGTTAAGCTTGTAAGATTATGAAAATTAATGGGATATATATGTACTTGTAGTTGAGCTAGGTTCGGGACAGATGTTTAGAAAATTCTAAATCAGTTTTTGATTTTCAGCAAGAGCAAGAACTTCCAGTTGACAATGAAGAAGAATCAGATGAAGATGATTATGCAATTAGAGGGACTAGATCCCTAGATGAAATTTACAGCAGATGTAATGTTGTCTCACTTGAACCAACTCAGGTGGATGAAGCCTTAAAATTGCCTGAGTGGAGAGCTGCCATGGAGGAGGAGTTGAAGATGATTATGAAAAATGAAACATGGATTTTAGTTCCTAGACCATTGAATAAGCATGTAATTGGAACTAAATGGGTATTCAAATTGAAATTAAATTTTGATGACTCCATCAATAAGCACAAAGCAAGATATGTTGTTAAAGGCTACGCTCAACAGCAAGGGGTTGATTTTACAGAAATCTTTGCACCAGTTGCAAGATTTGACACTATTAGATTGATTTTGGCACTAGCAGCAAGTGAAGGTTGGCAAGTCTTTCAATTGGATGTGAAATCAGCTTTCTTAAATGGTTCTTTGAAGGAAGAAGTGTATATTGAGTAGCCTCAAGGTTTTAATGATAGAAGCAATAGAGTGTGTTTGTTGAAGAAAGCACTCTATGGTTTAAAACAGGCCCCAAGGGCCTGGTATGCCAAGATTGATCATTACTTGCTGAATTTGGGTTTTAAACAAAGCTTGAATGAGGCAACACTTTACGTAACTCAACAAGGAAGTGATGTGCTTATCGTTTCTGTGTATGTTGACGATCTACTTGTCACAGGCAACAATTTACAATTAATTCAAGAATTCAGATTGAAGATGCAGCAGGTTTTTGAGATGAATGATCTTGGCTTAATGTGCTATTTCCTTAGGATTGAAATTGCTCAAGATGAGCAAGGGATTTTTATTTCACAAAAGAAATTTGCTTGGGAGCTACTTAAAAGGTTTGAACTTAGCAAATGCAAACCAGTGAGTACACCTACAGCCCATGGAATAAAATTGCAAAAGGATGATGGTTCTCACTCTATAGATGCTTCAACTTATAGGAGCATGGTTGGTTCTTTACTGTATTTATCTGTAACAAGACCAGATATCATGTTTGCAACAAATTTACTGTCGAGATTCATGAATTCTCCAACTGAAAACCATCTTACAGCAGCCAAACGAGTTTTGAGATATGTGCAAGGGACTGCTGAATTTGGCTTGTTTTATAGAAGATTAAATGGTGTGAAGTTGTTGGGGTTCTCAGACAGTGATTGGGCTGGGTCATTGGACGATATGAAGAGCACTACTGGTTTTTGTTTTTCACTTGGTTCTGCTGTCATTTGCTGGGGAACAAGAAAGCAAGCTTCAGTCGCTCAATCAACTGCAGAGGCAGAGTATGTTGCAGCATCTGCTGCTGTAAATCAAGCTATTTCGTTGAGAAAGGTGTTAGTGGATTTGAATTTTCAGCAAGAAAATCCAACTAAAATACTTTGTGACAATAAATCAGCTGTTGCTATGGTTAAGAATCCAATTTTCCATGGAAAAACCAAGCATATAAAAATCAAGTACCATGCAATTCGTGAAGCTGAAAAGGAAAATGAAATTCAGATTGTTCATTGCAGTTCTGAAGACCAAACAGCAGATATTTTCACCAAGGCATTGCAAAAACCAAGATTTGAATTTCTTAGGAATAGACTTGGTGTTTGTCTCAACTCTTGCATCAAGGAGGAGTGTTAAAGTTACAGCTACAGCTCCATTGAAGAAATTGATGCAAGTGTTGTTGATAGTTTTTGGAGGTATTTGTTAAAGTCATTTAGATTTTGTTGTAGTCAAGAAGTAGTTGAACTACCTTGCTTTTAAGTAGGTTTGGTGAACAACCTTCCTTGACTTATGGAAGGTTGGTGAACAAACTTTAGACTAGCTCAACTACTTCTTGTCGACTCCAATTAGTTTGGATTAAAGTTTTAGTTGTCGTTGTTGTTATTGTATTAAAAAGAAAGAAAGAAAGAAACATAGAGGGCAAAGTAAAACATGGATTTTAAGTTTATGTTATGGTTGATTTGATGCAGAGAATGAACAATTTGAAGCAGACAAAGCTCAAGTCATCCAAGAAATTGCTAGTCTTAAAATTAAAGGAGACCAATCAGGTGTAGAGTCAGAAGACTGTGAGCTTGAATCTTAATTGTTATGTTCTTCCACTTACAACACCTATACCCATTTGAAATACTAACTAGCATTTAGTTTTTGTTTACACGTGATTTTTTGTTAATTATGTTCATCACAAACTGTAAAGAGTGTGCTTACTTGTCTATTACCAATATGATTGATTTTGTATAGAAACGTATAGAGTTGTTTATAGCAGAAGCTTCGTGTACCAGGCTACCCTTTCATAGATAGAGTTGTTTGAATTATTTTTTTCTTCTTCATATGTACTCATTCGCAAAATGGAATGGTGGAATCAACATCTTGAGAAGAACTTGGATTAGTTTTTCATCCTACCGTGTGGTGAAAAATTACTATTGATTATCACCATTTTGCAATATTGTTTTGTAATGTATTTGAATGTTTTAAGTATTTTTCAAGTTTTTCCAATCGCAAGCCTTGCAAATTTTTCCCACCATACTTATGCTAATATTTAAAAGAGGAATCAATGTTTCCGAAGATCAGACCAATTAATCTTTAAATTATAAATTTTGCAATAGTGAACAATGTCAAATGCCATGTTTGAGATGATAGATTTATCTAGACCGAATCCATGGCCTCATTCATAGATTAAATCAATAAAAAAATGAATTTTTGTCAAAACGAGAGTATTTCTAAGTATACACTGGAAAAAATGGTAAAATAAGAATCATTTTTAAAAAATTATTATTTTCATTTGATACCAAACGTGGAGCTATGGACCCAATCTAGACAAGTATTTTTCATATTCCGAACCAAAAACAAGCATTCAACTGTTATTATACTCCTCTGTTATCTTTATTTAGCGAAAATTTCCTTTTTGGGTGTTTTTTTTATATAGAGAAAGTTACTCTAAATAGTAACTTTGGGATGCAAGTCAAGTTAAAAAGACTTGAAAGCCTTGAAGTATATATGTTTTTTAATATTGAAGCTCAACAATCAAGGAAAGTGGCAGACACAAATATTTTCAGCATTTAATACACGCGTGTTTCAAGGGACAAATTATCAACTCACTTTTTCATTTCGTTTTATAGCAACAGTAGTCTTTTTTATAAATTTGACCACATAAATACAGAGTTAGCCCTTATTTATATGTTTGATGAATATATATCTGTTTTTATTATTGTAAATTTGGCCACAACCATTAACGTTATGAACAAATATATGCTATGCTTGGAGTGGGGATCCAAAGATGAAAATCGTACACTAAAGAAGCCAGTTACTCTTCCAAGAAGGGCCGGAAGAGTGCCTTCAGTTGCAGACAATAATGTTGAGATTCTAAAAAATTGGATGCAATTATTACTCTTTTAGCCACATTAGTGGAAAAGATAGATAAAAACAGTGAGCAAACACACAAAAATAGTGCACAACTTGAAGAGCTTCAGTCTTTTGTTACTAATTTGAGGTAATTTCACCAAGAAACGGGTCAGTATTTTGAGATTTTCAAAATACCTACTAGAGAAAAAAGTGGCCAAAAAAGTAAAAATGCACTCGAAGGTAGTGATCTCAAGCACTTCTAGACTCAAATGAAATCCAACCTCCTACACAAGAACGATAGACAAGAGGGAAGTTTATTGACTCTAAAGATCCTTTTGCAAGTGATGAGATAGATGACCCAATAGGAAAAATTGTGGAGGACACACTTGCTACTATTAATACTGATCTAGGTAAGAATGGTGACAATAAATAAGTTAATGTGTAATTTTATTGGAAGTAATTATGCACTTTCTGATTATCTTTTGCTTTTTTATAAGCCAATTAGTGGCCTTTTGTTTTTTGTACTTGTGCACTTTTTCGAATCCTTATAATGGTTGTACACGGTTGTAAGCCACTTAATAGCTTTTTGTTTTTAGTATTTGTGCGTTTTTTCAATGGTTTTTGTTTCTCTGTGTTAGTTAACAGTTGTAAACTTCTGTAAGCCACTTTGTATCCTTTTAATTATTAGTTGTGCACTTCTATAAGTTATTTTGTGGCCATGTTTGTAGTACTTATGCACTTTTTCAATCGTTTTTGTTTCACTGTGTTAGTTAACAGCTGTGAAATTTCATAAGTCACTTTGTGGCCTTTTAATTTACTAGTTGTGCACTTTTTCAAGTCCTTATTATGGTTGTAGTCTTTTATATGTCACGTTGTAACCTTATTATTATTAGTTGTGCAATTTTCAAAATGTGAAGTTGTCACATATTTTGCTAGACTATGCACTTTCTTTAAAAGTTGTGCCGTCAAACTCACACTAAAACTCGGATTTTAATACTCACTTTTGTTAAGAGTTTTCAAATTAAAACTCGGAATCTATTTCATGGTGGCCGCAATGTATTGCATTTGAGCACTGCTTTCTGAATTTAATTTAAATTTGGAGAAATCAAATTTTGCTTTTAATTTTGAATTTGAATTGAAAAATTATTCAAGTTTAAACAAATTAGAGCCAAAATTTAAATTTTTCCTCCTTTATTTTTTGCAGAAAAGTTTAGAAATTTATGCCCTTCAATGAATAAGTTCAAAAATTTGGCTTTTAATTTGGCTCCAAAAGTTTTTTCGTTTTTTTGCACGTATGATGTTAAATGTCCCCGTTCTAATAAAGTCAGATAAAATTAATAAAAAATGTTGAAAATAACGCCCAAATAATGCAAGTAGGTTGTTGGATTATTTAGGATAATTCTTTATTATTATTTAGGAGCATGCTTTATTTCATTCTTTTCTCTCCTTCTACATACATTTTGTTAGAATCACTCTAGTTTGTTCAATGCTCCAAAAAATCAAAATTCAAATTAAAGTATTTTCTCATCTATGATTGTGAATAATAATAACTAGCATATACCATTTGCATCATACATGAATCATTATTATATAACGCTTTGTCTATTTATTTAATTTTCCAAGGACCAATTATTATATTATTAGCATTTATTACTTATATATTTATATATCTAATTGTATTTGCATATGATTGTCTATTTGTGCACTTGCATTATAGTGTTTAACGGTTTGATGCACTTGCATTTAATTGTCCTTCTTGATTACATGTGTTATGATAATGATGTGCTTTGTTTGTATGGAATTGGATGAAGTGAATCTCTGCGGGGTTTGTGAAAGCGAACTATGATACCGTCGACCATATATGGGGAGATCGGTGCCTCTGTGTGCATCTGATGATATATATTATATGGAAAACCACAGGGTGGCCTCCTGATGGTGATGGAAAAGAAAAGAGAGAATGGAAAAATAATGAGAGGACTGGTCAAGTGAGGATTAGATTGGTCGGCCATATATGGGGATCGGATCCCTGGTGCACACAATATAAGAGAATGGGCCATGTGTGAGGACGGCTCGCTGGGGGTTATGGTGACCTATAGACCAATCTCCACTTGTTTGATTATGTGAAGAAGATATTATTTGTGGGTGCTGTTGATGTGGCATATATATGTGTGTTTAAATGAATGTTCACTTTTAGAATATCTCGGAGCATTTTGTGTGATTATATGAGCATGTAATTATTATTCACTAAATTGAAGCTCTCACTTCCGCTTCACTTATTTATTATTATTTTTTTTTAGGAAACCTTGGTACTGCCTCTATATGAGCCAGAGGCATTGTATCCTTTCCTCTACAAAGCTAGATAGACTAAAGTTTAGTTGAATTATAGGCTCTTCTTAATTGAATTTTCTTATTATAGTATAATTTGTAGAGATCTGCAATTATATAGAAATATTGTGTTTGTAAAAGCTTCTAAGATGAGTAAACTGCAGTTGAGCAAACATGAACCTGTGAATGTTGCATGTGTTACATATTTGATTGGAAGACCCATTGACTACAGGTGTTAAGCTTGTAAGATTATGAAAATTAATGGGATATATATGTACTTGTAGTTGAGCTAGGTTCGGGATAGATGTTTAATTGAGCGATTGTATTGGGCTTGCCAGGTAAATATTTACAATGGCCTTTAACAAATAACTATTAATGTATTAGGCTCACTACGGGTCTCGGTGAGTTAACCTTATCTGGGCCCTAGTGCCAGTCCACCCAATAGTTTCGGGTCGTGATAAAACCATATAACACGTTGGAAGAGTTTTTTTCGAAAAAATTCATAAAATTAATTATATGCTCATAGACTTTAGCAAAAAGTAAAAAAAAAAAAAAAGGAAAATTTCCAAAATTATAAATGATAATATATAATATATAATATATTATAAATGATAAATGATAATATATATATATATATATATATATATATATATATATATATATATATATATATATATATATATATAGTATTCTATAATGGATATTTAAAGCATAAGAACCCAAGTCAAGCTAATCCTCTTCGAAAAATATTTCCCACATTTCACTATATTTTATTTATCTAACAGATTTTTAAATAACTTATTGCTTTATGGTTTGACCATATAAAATATGCTTTTTTAGTCTATGTGAAAGTCGAATAAGGCCTATTATGGGGCGGAATGAGCATATGGTTTCAAAAAAATTTAATTAATATATTTTTAAAACATGAGAAAATGAAAATGACGCAAACGGAGACAATACAAAGAAAGATAAACAATAAAAACGAGATAATATAAAAAGAAAATTAACTATAAAATGGGAATAAGATAGAAATGAAAATTTGATATCTCATTCATTCTCTTTAACATAATCCGCAACTCGAGCAAAATTATAAGCATTACAAGGATGCATGCCTAAATAAAGCATATTCATATTCAGATACAGTGTAACTATAATCCACCACTCAAGAATACAAAGGGTGCATGTCTGCATAAAGCATATTTTTATTAACAAACTATTAATTATTGTTATTCAAAGGATATGGTTCAAGACTTTTTTTGATTTTTTTATCTTAACATCCAGCCGGGGACAACTTTCCTGTGATTGTTGGCTTAACATTGGTGCATTCAGATTTTGCAGGGCCTTCACTTCCGGAGTATACAAGGTCGATATCAGCAAGTTCTACTTTTTCACATGGGAGGCCATTACTGCAAGAAAGTTGAACAGCAATAGGTGTTGTAGTAGTGCCTTTTATATTTTTGAAGGTAATATCGCTAATTTTTACTTTTGATGGTGCGTCCTAGAAAAACAATAAGAAAAAGAAGAAACAAACTTTAGTGATCTTTTAATGGCATTATAATTGCATAGTATGAGTTTTATTTTTCCTAGATTGAAGAGTACCTTGCTCGGGCACTGATCGTAAGGGCAATACATTTGATCTATAAGGACAGGATTCTTGACATCATTCATTACAATATCCTCAAAATGAATATTAGTTGCTTCGCCAGGTTCCATTCCAGGCCAAGATTTAATTCTCACTCCATTATCGGTACCTGTGATTGTGCAATTTTTAACGTTGACTCCACAAACAGGTTCTTCATTTTTATACCTCCCTAAACTTCCTATGCTGATGCCATGGCCAGGTCCGCATATTACTTTTTCGATTTTCAGATCTGTTGTCCCATCACCAATAGAGATGCAATCATCACCCGTACCAATTTTTGTGTCAATTATAGTGACCTCTTTCGATCGTCCTACGTGTATTCCATCGGTGTTGATCGAAGTTCCAGGTGCGTCTATTTTGAACCTTTCAAATGTGAGTTTTTCGCATCCAATGACATTTACGTGAAAATTCTTGCTATTGAGCGAAGTCACGTCCTTCACAACGCTGTTGGTGATGCAATTTAGCATTAACGACTGATAAAAATTTCAAGCAACGAAAATTCCGTTAAATATGTTATGGTGCATAGATTTTCTAAAATTGTTAGTTAAATTGTATTAGATATTACGAAAAGGAATTTACCATAGGAGGTGCTTCTCCGCCATTTTTACAATCATTTGCCTTCCATGCAGCTTCTCCCTGACCATCAAAAGTACCTCCTCCGCATATTGTGAGTTGATCTACATGATCGATGGTGATCCAACCTTCTCCTTTGATTGCTTTCGGGTCTGCCGGAGCCTTCAAGGTTCCTTGAAGTTCGATTTCCATTGCTCCTTTGCAAGGACCCTCCAACTTCACTATGCCCATCAAGAATGTTCCCTTCGGAATCAAAACTTTGCTTGATCCTGCCGCACATGCCTCTTTCCAAGCAGACATTACAGCCTAGGATTGAAAAAAAAAAAAGGAAAAAAGATTAGCGGTGATTTTTCAAGGATCAAATACTAAGGAAATACAGTTGTATCCCAGGATGAAACGCTTGCTCATACTTCGCAACAATCTGTTTTCTCGTCAGCTTGAGCACCATATTTGGTTATATCAAAGACAGCTTGTGCTTCAACTGTCGAAAGGAATAGTAACAATAGAGACATTGCTGAGATAATTTTTTTTGAATCCATTATTTTTATGGACATTTTTCTTTTTTCTCTCTTTTTTTTTTTTTTTTTTTTTTTGTTTTTTCTCTTATACGAACAAAAGGCGAAGCAAATTTAAAGAACTAACTACACAATCCTTCATTTGAAATTAAACTGACGTGATTAAGCTTTTATAGAACATAAAATAACTAAGTTAACTGAATGCTATAAAATATTGCCGATATTTTCGAATAACTTTTATTTTTTCTTCTGACTTTTCTATTTTGAAGCATAATATGTTTTTTAGTTAAACATAGATTCGTAAGATGAATCCTAACCAAGCATTTCCACACCATCCTTATTTCCCTTAAGCTAAATATTCAATATAAATGATATCTTAAATATTTATTATAATAACATTTCTCCTTTATTCAATTATATTAATAATTCACTTATACTTGAAGTGTTTTCAAATACATAGGTGTCGTCATGTGACTTATTCGCAACAAAAATAGTGAAATTAAAATTGAGTTTGAAATTCTTCATAAATAATAGAATAAAAATACTACTTTTGTTATAAGAACAATATTTGGACATGCATTACGATTATCATAAACATAAAATTTAGAAGGAACAATAAAAAGTTCCTTCTGAGAGAGTTGTTCTCTGGTTAGTTATAAAGAGTATTAAACATAAAATATTGGGCCTATCGTTACTCAATGTTAGGACCCAGCAATAAAATTACGAGAATAATAAAACAGCGGAAAAATAAAAATATGACACAGATATTTACGTGGTTCACCCTTTAACTGTTAGAGCTATGTCCACGGGACAAAAAACCGAATAATTCTTCCACTATTAAAAATAGTAGGCTTACAAAGAGAGTAATACAAAATAGTAGCACTCAAAGTATTTCCCAAATTATCCTCACTATTCTCTCTACCCGAGTTTTAGAACCCAATTCTAAAACGCAAATTCTCTCAAACACTCTCTTCTGTCGCTCGGTTGTGTGTGTTGAAGCTCTAGCACCATCTCTTATTTATAGGAGAGGTGGAAGCTTGATTAGGAGAGGTGGATGCGTGATTAACGCATCCACCTACCAGCGGATCACCTACCAAAGACTTCCTTTTTTTTTTCTTTTCAAACTACATGTACCTACCATTTTCTATTTTCAACAAAGTGTGGGTCCTACCACATTTTCCATTCTTCTCTTTTTTTTTTTATTTGTTTCAAATGTGGGTCCCATTGAGTGGGCACCGCACAACAAATCTCCCCCTGCACACTCAAGTGGGGACGTTAGCCATACCGGCTATCTTTCTGCAAGTGATAAGTTTCTCCGTAGGTAAAGCTTTGGTCATCATATCAGCGCCATTATCATCAGTGTGAATCTTTTCAATCTGAAATAACTTCATCTCCAGCGCATCACGTATCCAATGATACCTCACATCAATGTGCTTTGACCTTGAATGAAAGGTCGAATTCTTGCTGAGATGTATCGCGCTTTGACTATCACATAGCAGAATGTACTTCTCTTGTTCTACACCCAATTCTTGTAGGAATTTCTTCATCCACAAGAGTTTTTTGCTAGCTTCTGTAATGGCGATATATTCCGCCTCAGTGGATGAGAGTGCAACGCATTTTTGCAATTTTGATTACCAAGAAACTGCTGCTCCTGCAAAAGTCATCAGATATCCAGAAGTTGATTTGCGCGAATCAACATCACCACCCATGTCTGCATCTGTGTAACCATCTAACACAGGTCTATTATCACCAAAACATAAGCACATTTTCGAAGTGCCCTTAAGATACCTGAGAATCCACTTTACTGCATTCCAGTGTTCTTTACCTGGATTTGAAAGAAATCGGCTAACAACACCAACAGCATGAGCAATATCTGGTCTTGTGCATACCATGGCGTACATCAAGCTGCCAACGGCGGATGCATAAGGAATCTTCTTCAGTTCTTCTTTTTCTTTCTCACTTGAAGGACATTGATTGAGACTTAATTTGAAATGACCTGCAAGTGGAGTACTAACTGGTTTCGCATTGCTCATGTTGAATCTGCTGAGAACTTTCTCGATATACTTTTCTTGAGACAGCCACAACTTTCTCTTTTTCCTGTCTCTGGAGATCTTCATTCCCAGTATCTGTTTTGCCGATCCCAAATCCTTCATGGCAAAGGATTTTCCAAGTTCCTTTTTCAAGCTCTCAATTTTCTTAGCATCTTGGCCCACAATAAGCATATCATCCACATATAACAAGAGAATAATAAAGTCGCCTTCTGTGAACTTTTTCACAAATACACAATGATCAGAAGTAGTTTTCTCATACCCGTGATTCACCATGAAAGAGTCAAACTTTTTGTACCATTGTCTGGGAGCTTGTTTGAGGCCATACAAGCTTTTCTGCAATTTACACACCAAGTGTTCTTTGCCTTTGACTCTGAACCCTTCTGGCCACTCCATATAAATTTCCTCCTCTAAGTCACCATGGAGGAAAGCAGTCTTTACATCAAGTTGCTCGATCTCCAAATTCAACCTAGCTGCTAATCCGAGCACAACTCTAATAGAAGACATCTTGACTACAGGTGAGAAAATTTCTTCAAAGTCAACTCCTTTCTTCTGACCGAATCCCTTCACAACCAGTCTCGCCTTGTACCTTGGCTGTGAGTTGTTCTGTTCAGTCTTCAACCTGAACACCCATTTGTTCTTCAATGCTTTCTTACCTTGAGGCAGTTTCACCAACTCATAAGTATGGTTCTCATGCAAGGACTCCATCTCATCTTGCATGGCTTTCAACCACTCATTCCTTTTACAATCTGCCATTGCCTCCTGGTAGTTCTTTGGTTCTCCCCCTTGAGTCAACAAGTCATACTCATTAGGAGAATATCTCTGGGAAGGTATCCTGCCTCTCGCAGATCTTCTCAATTGAGGCAGTTCTTCTATTGGAGCTAGTTCAGCATCATTCTGAACTGGTTCACCATTGTCTTCTTCATCACTTTGTGGTTCTACACGAGGTTCTGCATCAAGACTAATAGGAAACTCATTGATAGACTTTGGCTTTTCATTTTTCTCAAAGTCTTCAATGGTTTGGTCTTCCAGGAATACTACATCTCTGCTTCTGATGAGCTTCTTTTCAACTGGATCCCATAATCTGTACCCAAAATCATCATTTCCATAACCCAAGAAGATACACTGTTTTGACTTCGAATCAAGCTTGGATCTTTCATCTTTTGGAATATGAACAAAAGTCCTGCAGCCAAATATTCTAAGATGATCGTAAGAAATATTTTTCCCTGACCACACCTTTTTTGGTACATCTCCGTTGAGGGAGGTTGAAGGTGAAAGGTTGATCAAGTAAACTGCAGTATTCATTGCTTCAGCCCAAAAGGTTTTAGGAAGTTTAGCATGAGAGAGCATACATCTAACCCTTTCAACAATGGTTCTATTCATTCTCTCTGCAACTCCATTCTGCTGTGGAGTTTTGGGAACTGTCTTCTAAAGTCTGATGCCGTGTTCTGAGCAATACTTCTCAAATGGACCTCTGTACTCACCACCATTATCAGCTCTAACACATTTTAGCTTTCTTCCCGTTTGTCTTTCAACACTGACATGAAAGACTTTAAACATATCCAGCACTTGGTCTTTTGACTTTATTGGAAAAGCCCACACCTTTCTAGAATGGCCATCAATAAAGCTAACATAATATGAGCAACCACTCAAGGATTTGTCACCCATTGAGCAAACATCAGTGTGTACCAATTCTAAAATACCAGGTTTTCTAGATGGAGAAGGAGATCTTTGAAAGGAAACTCTATGTTGTTTACCAGACAAACAATCAGTGCATATTTTCAGAGGCAAACCTTTCAAAGATAGCATTTTCTTCTTAGTGAGAGTCTCCATTCCTTTCTCACTCAAATGACCAAGTCGTTGGTGCCACAACTCAGCAGATGAATCTTCAACTGCATTCACCACTCCCGTGCAAACTTTGGCCTGGGTGTAGTAGAGGGTGTTGAATTTTCTTCCTCTACTGAACACCAAGTTACCTTTGGAAAGCTTCCACGTTCTATTAACAAACAGATTTGCATAGCCCAATTCATCAAGACAATGAACTGAGATCAGATTGAAGTTTGCCGTAGGAGTGTATCTCACATCTTCCAACCAGAGATCATAACCAGCATTGGTTTTGATGCATACTGTTCCAATGCCACAATTTTCCACATATGTGCCATTCAAAGTCTTGACATGGTCGTAATCTCCGAGGGTAAGTGATGAGAAATATTCCTTCTTTGAAGAAATATGATAAGAACATGCAGAGTCAATAATCCATAGAGATTGTTGACTAGTGGAACACTCACTGAGACCAGCATGAGAAATCAACGCACTACCATCACCAAGTGCGTCAGCATCAATAGCTACTGAAGCTACCTCCGGATTGTCTTTTTCCTCATCACTTTCTTTGGCTCGTTCCTTCTTCCACTTTCTGCAGTGCCTTTGGACGTGACCGGGCTTGCCACAATGATAGCAAGTGACTCCTTTTCTTGACTTGGATCTTCTCCGTGAATGGTCACGTTTGTCTGGATTTTGGGGGTATCTAGTTTTGCTTCTCCCCCTCCTTTCTGTAATTGTAACGAGTGCATCTGAGTTGCTACTCGTAGCATTCTCCTTCCATCTGGTTTCTTCATTCAGAATGCTTTCCTTAACTGTGGTTAAGGTCAGATTCCCCTCCGACACATTACTGAGTGTAACAGTCAGCGTCTCCCAACTGTCCGGCAAGGAACTCAATAAGAATAGTGCCTGTACCTGGTCGTCAAACACTATCTTTGACGTCGTCAGTTGGTTCACTATTTCTTGAAATTTGCCCAAGTGATCTGAAGCACTTTCACCATCTCTGTACTTCAGATTTACAAGCTTTTTAATTAAAAAAGCTTTGTTCTGGGCATTCTTCCGCTCGTACATGTTCTCCAACTTCTTCCAAATCGAATAGGCATCTTTCTCATGAGCGATATGATTTATGACGCTCATTTCAACAGACTGCCTGATGGTTGCGACTGCTTTTCTGTTAATTGACTTCCAATCGCTTTCATTTATTGAAGCTGGCCTAACTCCTTTCAACTCAATCGTTTCAAAAAGATTTTTACAGCATAGAAGATCTTCCATTAATATCTTCCATACTGCATAGTTTGATGAGTTGAGTCTAACCATTGTGCCTGTTGTTCTGTCGTCCATTTTTAACTTGTGCAGAATATTATCACCAACAAAAAACTGTATACGTAAATAGTAGTATACGTGAATAGTGATCGTATGCCTGAATAGTAACAGTATACGTAAACAGTACCTGTATTCGTGAATAGTAACTGTATACGTGAATAGTGCTGGGCTTACTTGAAACGGACTCAGCAACGCCAATAGTACTGTTCACCATCGACTTTGAGTTACTATTTTACTATTCATCACTAAATCGATTCTGCAACTTCTTTCCAAACGGACTGCACCAATGGACTCGGCGTAATTTTCTCGTCGCGTGGTATATTTATTTTCAAAATATATCCACGGAAAAATAGAAATATGACACATATATTTACGTGGTTTACCCTTTAACTGTTAGGGCTACGTCCACGGGACAAAAAACCGAATAATTCTTCCACTATTAAAAATAGTAGGCTTACAAAGAGAGTAATATAAAATAGTGGCACTCAAACTATTTCCCAAATTATCCTCACTATTCTCTCTACCCGAGTTTTAGAACCCAATTCTAAAACTCAAATTCTCTCAAACACTCTCTTCTGTCGCTCGGTTGTGTGTGTTGAAGCTCTAGCACCATCTCCTACCTATTTATAGGAGAGGTGGAAGCTTGATTAGGAGAGGTGGATGCGTGATTAACGCATCCACCTACCAGCGGATCACCTACTAAAGACTTCCTTTTTTTTTCTTTTCAAACTACATGTACCTACCATTTTCTATTTTCAACAAAGTGTGGGTCCTACCACGTTTTCCATTCTTCTCTTTTTTTTATTTGTTTCAAATGTGGGTCCCATTGAGTGGGCACCGCACAACACTCAACTGTAATCTTAATGCTATTATGAATTCTTCTAAAGAAAAGGTAGCTCAAATAACTGAGCAAGTATTTAAGTTCGACGGCTTCAATGCCAATTGCTGGAATAAAGAAATCCTGGCATGGAAGCTTCACATGGTCTTTTCAGTAAACATAAAACTTGAAACTCTTATATATTTGGCATTATCTTTAGATAGAAATCCATAGACTTCTGACCTATCTTGAAGGTTTCTAGAGTTGATTAGAATCTAACTTCACTCATTATTTATCCTAGTTTGAATTTAATTCCAATTCATTGGATACAATTCATTGGATCCCAAAAATCGTACATATGGATTCTCTGGAAGATCTTAACTCCTTTTATTTTCATATCAGCGCCTATTACCCAAAGGACAAACCACATGATTATAATAACTAGGTAGATGACGGTCAGTAGGCTAATGGTTAGTCTATACTCTAAAGGCTATGATGGTGGTGTCATTCTTTTCCAAGCTTTGTAGTATTGACACCCACTCAATACCTACTTATTCGATTAGGGGGGAGTTTCCTTTGTTGGTTAATGATTTTTTAAAATCCTTAATTGATGGGTTAATGATTTGGAAACTTTTTAAGGCTTTATTAGATATAGAGCCCATGAAAGCCACTAGTCTTACTGGCTTCCAAGTAAGTTTTTATCATTCTCAATGTAGTGTATTGAGTACTCGGTTTGCAATAAATTTTTGTCAAAAGTGGTTTGTGATTCTCCCTCTCTTATTTTAAAATTCCGGCCTATCATTCTTTTTGTGGTTTTATTTAAAATTATTATTAAAATTGTTGCTAACATGTTGAGAAAAGGTTCCTCCAAAGAATGCCGGTCCGACTAAAACTAGCTTTATAACACCCTTAGCTAAGTCGCCAATAGCATAAGGACAAGTGTGAATGATGTGTACGAGTAGGAATAGACATTAGATCATTAGTTTTGACACGTTTTCGGCTGAAGATTGTCTTGGCTTGAAAGGTCCAGAAACAAAACCATGCTGATATCTTAAAGTAGGGCTTGGCCTGGATGGATAATCCGAAGCAGACAGTATCATACTGAGTTTGGGCACTCACATTTAGTATTACAGTCGATTTTTGTTCTTTTGTTTAGAGGTGGTGCAAATCTCAACGAGGACATTGAGTCCCATAAGGTGGTAAATGTAACTCCCTTAGGAAAATCTCATATCGGATAATTAAGTAAAATGGGCAAGTGATGCAGATAAATGAAAATAGACTAGAGTTCTTCATCAAATTGTCCAAATCGATCCAAACAGATGGAAACTGAGCCAAAACCGTAGTTTTAAGAATTGATGATTTTGTTTGACTTTGTGAAGTTTAAAAATTGATCTTTTGGTTTGGTTTACGGAATGGGGGCCAAAACTGCCCAAATCTAAAAAATTATATTGATAAACAATAGATTTTTTTGTTCAAAAAAATTGAACTGAATTTCAAATTTCAATATATATATATACATACTCTCTTACATGTTAAACTTCTTTTTACATATCTTCTTATTGCTTTTTTCCTTGTTCTTGCAAAAATTTTCCATCAGGTAGCATGTCACAATATCCTAATTTTATTTATGCTATTTTGATAACGGCATAGATTGTTATTATTGTGATTATTTGTTAACTTTGGCTTTCATGATAATCTTTCATTCTGCATTTACCTTGCAGACTTAATCTTGGTCCATAGAAATGTTCAGACTATGAAGCTTATACCTTTAATTTTTGTTCTTTTTTTCCTTCAAGTAATAAATTATTTTAGCTGTAGTGGTACTTTGAGTTACAAGAGTAACTGTGTATTGACATACTCGTGATTGTCGAATAAATTAACTAAGGTTACTGATAATTATATTAGTTTTCTCCAATTGCTTATAGTAGGAACGAAGGATCAAGGATTATTTTAACCATGGTGGAACTGATGGTAAGCTACTGTAGAATTGCATTATATATATAAAGTGAGAACGGATGGGAAACATTGGGTTGTCAAAAACATCCATACTAAGTTTATACATTGACAAAAAAATAATAGAAGACTTTGATTTTATTGAATGAAAAATAAAAGATAATTTAATTATGATTTGTTATATTAAATTCTTATTTAAATCTAAATTCTACTTGGTATTATATGAAATTATATTATATAGTATATAAAGTATATATTAAATATGGTAAGAATATAATATCTTTAAGGATCCCAAATTTTGTTATTTTAAAAATAAAGATAATTTAATTTTGATTGGTTATATTAATTTTCTATTTAAATCTAAATTTTTTTGGATGGGCTAAAAATCATCTTGTATACTAAATAAAATATATATTAAATATTGTAAGGACATAACATCTTTTAAAGATTTTAATTTTATTGGATGAAAAAATAGATGTAATTGAATTTTAAAGAAAATTACTGTTAGGTTCCTATATAAATTTTAAATATATTAGTCAGAACCTGCTTTTTTAAAATACATGAATACATTTTTAACTTTTGTTCCAGTCTAACCATTTAGTCCATTTATGAATTTTAAGAGATTTTTTCCATTATTTTGTGTTAAAGATACAGAAAAACCCTTCATCTCATTTTAAGCCTTGTAACTGCCATTTTTATAAAAATGGAGAGACAATGAGGAGAGAGAAAATATCAAACTTTTTTTCACTTCTTATAAGAAAACAAAGAAATATAAGATAATCCACCACAGCTCATCACCCATGCCTACCACTCTTTTCCCCCAATTTTAATCTTAAGAGTCTCATTTCTTCCTCCTTCCAAAAAACAACAAAAATTTCCTTTCTTTCTATCTGGGACTTCACATTGCCACGATATCCTACTCTTTGTTAATAATGCCAAACACGGAAAGAAAAGAGTTAATAAATTTTTGTTAATAAAGTTGGATTATCAAGGTTTTATAGAACATGAATATAACTAATTTAACTGAATTGCATAAAATATAGCCAATATTTTGTAATAACTTTTGTTTCATTGTTGGCTTCTCTACTTTAAGGTACAAATTGTTTTTAGGTTAAAAATAGATTTCTAAAATAAATCCTAACCAACTGTTTTCACATACTCCTTATTTCCCTTGAATTATTTATTATATTGATTTCTTCATGTTTAATTATTACTAATGAACTTAAACTAAAGTTGAGTTGAAATTTTTCATAGATAATGTACAAGAAGAAAAAGAAACACCAGTTTCTTACGAGAACAATATATGGACACACACTACAAAATCGTGATTCAAGTGCAAGGTAAAAACTTAACCAGACAGACCAATCAGATTGATCAACCGGCAAACTAATGGTTGATTAGATTGGATTCAACTCTAAATCAAAAAAATCAAAAGATCGAGTTAGACCACTAAGAACCGAACAAAATTCATTGGAACCGGTTTTTGTTTTAATAATACCATTTTGGCTTAAATCCTATTTATTTTATACCCTGAAGACTCTTTGACTTCTTCATCCATTAGGAACTTTGTAAATTCTGGATTTTGTTTTAATTAATCTTTTGATCGGTCATTGGAGATCAAGAGAAAAGAATTATCAGTTAATTTGTTTCTCTGATTTCAATATATACATGTGTGTGTTCGGCCTTAAGTTCTAACTTTTGATATCACAACCTATTTATATAATAAATTAAAATCCTACTATGATTTATTTTCTAAGTTGCATATTTGGTTGGATCACAAATTAATATAAATTTGTGGATATTTTTGCTTACATAATGGAGTTCTTATACATGCACTCCAGCATTATTGGTTCTTTGGGTTTGTTTGGTGGATTGATGGATGGACTTTTGATTGTACATACGTGGTGAAAAAGTATCCAAGCTTGTTTTTCAGTTATAAATAAATTGCCGTTTATAAGTTTTTATAAAAAAAAAAAATTAAAAATCGAAAGTCCAAGCATAAAGGTTATTTTGCCATCAAGTAAAATGAGCTTTCCTCAGACTTGAATTTGTATTCTCATTCTTACAGGGTTAGCGTCGCTTACCATGCCAATTAATACATTGTTTGTTAGAAATTGAACTTTTAATAAATAACAAAGTGCATTTGAAAGGCACAAACGACCGCATGATACAAAAGTAATATAATGTTATACACCATAGCTTATTTTAATCTGTTAGGGTCCCGGCAATAAAATTACGAGAATAATAACACAGCGGAAAAATAGAAATATGACACACAGATATTTATGTGGTTCACCCTCAATTGTTTAGGGCCACGTCCACGGGACAAACTCCGAATCATTCTTCCACTATTAAAAATAGTAGGTACACAAAGAGAGTAATACAAAAATAGTGACACACAAAGTGTTTCCCAAAAACACCTCATAATAATTTTCTCACTATTTTCTCTCCCTTAGTTTTAGGAAACCCTTCCTAAAACTAGATAACTAACTCGCTACATTTTCTCTCTTCCTTCTGTGTGTGTGTATCTTGTGAGTTGCAATTGCCTCTATTTATATCGAATGAAGGACGCGTTATTAACGCGTCCACCGTTTTCTTTTTCAAAGAAAGCGTGTTGCAACGCGTGTACAGTATAACACGTTTTCTCTTTTTTTTTTCTTTCATTCATAGCGTGTAGGTCCCACATGTCGGAGGGACCCACAACAATTCTCCCCCTCCCGACAACATGGTGGGACTCTTCATTCCTGCTGCTTTGACACACAGCTCGAACTTCTCCTTCTGCCTCAGTTGTTGACAGAGCAACACACTTCTGTAATCTTGACTGCTACGACAAATCTCCCCCTGCACACTCAAGTGGGGACTTTAGCCATCATCATCCCTGCAGCTATAATCTATTAGATCTGCCCACCATCTTGTACCGCCGCTATAACTTTGCGGGACACGCTGCCCGACCTCCTTTTGTCGGGAAGACTTTCGACACAAGGCACCACTTGCAGATCTTTTTTCGGTCTTTAGCTACCACAAATGAACCTTTTGTGAGCTTCCACTGACCATTTCTGAAGGTGCTACAGAAACCTTCATCATCAAATCTACAATCGAGATTTGAAAGCATGCTCAAAATCCCATTCCTCATCAGTCTTGCCTTCCGGTTTAGTTGAACTAAACACGGTCACATGCATTTTGATTACCATAAGGAAATATCTCATTTCTCCATATATGGTAATTCTCGCCATTTAGACTGATCATTTTGCTTGTCCATTTTGACTTGCGCAGAATATAATCACCAACATAAACCGTATACGTGAACAGTAGTATACGTGAATAGTGACCATAAATAGTAACAGTATACTCGAATAGTAACTGTATGCGTGAATAGTAACTGTACATGTGAATAGTTCTATGCCTGAATAGTGCTGGGCTTATTTGAAACGGACTCAGCAACAGCCAATAGTACTGTTCATCAGCAACTTTGAGTTACTATTTTACTATTCATCACTAAGTCGATTCTGCAACTTCTTTCCGAACGGACTGCACCAATGGACTCGGCGTAATTTTCTCGTCGTCGTGGTATATTTATTTTCAAAATATATCCACGGATCCGGTAAACCTTCGGCTCTGATACCACTTGTTAGGGTCCCGGCAATAAAATTACGAGAATAATAACACAGCGGAAAAATAGAAATATGACACACAGATATTTATGTGGTTCACCCTCAACTGTTTAGGGCTACGTCCACGGGACAAACTCCGAATCATTCTTCCACTATTCAAAATAGTAGGTACACAAAGAGAGTAATATAAAAATAATGACACGTGTTTCCCAAAAACACCTCATAATAATTTTCTCACTATTTTCTCTACCCGAATTTTAGAACCCAATTCTAAAACTGAAACTCTCTCAAAAAACTCTCTTATTTGTTCTGTCACTCGGCTGAGCCATCTCCTATTTATAGGAGAGGGTGGACGCGTTAATTACGCGTCCACCGAAATACAGGTCACCTACCAAAGAAATCTCCCATTTCCTTCTTTCCTTTATCAACTATGTATGGGTCCTACCACGTTTTACATTCTTCTCTATCTTTTTTTTATTTGTTTCAAATGTGAGTCCCATTGAGGGTTAGCCTCGCTTACCATGCCAATTAATACATTGTTTGTTAGAAATTGAACTTTTAATAAATAACAAAGTGCATTTGAAAGGCACAAACGTCTGTCTATTATAATGCAATGACCGCATGATACAAAAGTAATATAATGTTATACACCATAGCTTATTTTAATCGGTTGACAGCCTATTCATAAAACAATTCGTTATTTTATATATATATATATATATATTCAAATTAAAGGTGAGATAATGGGTTAAATTCAACTTAACTGAACAATTCTTTTACGATTGGGGGCACTTCTTTTATTTATATCAATTGGTGAGAAATTTTTTTTTTTTTTTAATCACGCTTTCCACAACACTGCCCACCAATTTTTTATAAAAATTTTGATTCGAAAATATTTTTGGGTCGGATGAATTCAATAATAGACGTTTGTTGACATCTCGGTCTTCCTTTTAGCATCTTCAAATAAATTATATACTAACTCTTTAGAAAATAAATTTTCGTTTGTCCATGTTTCGAGATACGTAAGAAAAAATAGCAATATAAGGCTGCTGCAAAGAGTGGGCATGTTTGCTTTTTTCCATTATTAGTAGAGTACCATTTATTTTGAGTTAGACTGAACTAAAACTAGGGTTTATTGTTGGGTCCAACACAATGGAGGAACCAACTTGACTCTCAAAGATGTAGACATGGCTCGACAGAGAATGAGAAATTAAGTAAAGAAAAGAGAAATTAATTGGTAAAAGAAAATAATAGAAAAGAAAAAAAAAAGAAAAAATAATGGTGATGATAGGGAAGCGAAAATTATTCCATTTGAGAAATAGACAAATTGAATTATTTTATTGAAAATAATATAATATAATTTTTTTTTCTCAGTTTGATCCCGGAATACAATTGCAACTAAATTATAAAATTGGTTTCCACTAATAAGAGAAAAAAAAAAAAAAAAAACACTGCAATTACAATAAGCCCCAAATTATGAGAGAAAAAAACATCATTAGGCCATAATAATTCATAAAATGCAACTTTTTCTTAGATAAGAGGTTTAAATATATATTATTTACCCTAGTTATTAATAAATCATACGCATAGAAAGGAAATATAAACTAATGAATTTAAATTAAATAAATTTCATATGTCAATATAGTAGTATAATGCATAACAAGAAATTTATTTTCTTATAATAAGAGATTTAAATATGATTTACCCTAATTATTATTAAATCATAATAATCATCTAAAGCAAATATAAACTTGGAATAAACTTCATATGTCAATATAGTAATACAAACTATTGATAGATTATTTTTCTTATATTGAAAGAGAGGAATTATTACCATTAAATAATGTCCCTACATGCAATTCTTTTGCTTTCGAAAAATATATATACAATATATAAAAAAGCAAAGCCATATGTAGGCATATGGGGAGGGCTTTGACGAGCATCCTTATATTGCTGTCACAAAAATTGCCATGAGATCTAATAAAAGACAATCGTAAATTTTAAGTTGCAAGCATAAAACAAGTGTTTTGCACGCGAATGGGATTTCTCATTTGCTTCTAAATTTAACAACAATCAAACCCCAAAAAAAGGTTAATTCCCATATTGTAATTTACCAACCATTGTTGATGTTGATCCTTTTTTTTCTTCTCCTTCTTCTTCCCCTAAAACCCTAATCATATTCTAAGAATCCAAACCAAAACACGTAAACAAGGTACATGAAAATATCAAATACGTAATTCATATCCTATATGCATACACAAATTTCAAACTCCTCCAATTACATTTATATATAAACTTAATTACATTTAGAAAGAAAATAAAAAAGAAAAGATGAAAGGACTATTCAAATCCAAGCCACGAACACCGGTGGAGCTTGTGCAGCAAACGCGAGAGCTTCTAAACTTTGCCCATCTGAATAAAGAAACTCGCGAGCGCAAACGCGAAGAAAAGGTTTTTTTTTTTTCTTTTTTTCCCTTTTAGTAGATTTGGCTCTGATGGGGATTAGAAAAGTTCCTTTATTTTGGCTTTTGTTTTGTTTTTTTTTTTTTTTTTTTTTTCTTGAAATCATTTTCATGGAGAAACGCGAAAGAAATTATTGTATTGATGGATATATTGTTATGCAGATGTCAGAGCTGAGTAAATCAATCCTGGAAATGAGGACAGTTCTATTTGGAAATGGTCAAAGTGAGCCAAGTTCTGATGCTTGTGCACAACTAACGCAAGAGTTCTTCAAAGAGGATACATTTCGTCTTCTCATTATTTGTCTCCCAAAACTTGACTTAGGGGTAAAATTTCAATTATATACAAATTTTCTTTCTATTTTTTGTACTTTTATCATCATTTTTTTTTTGGGATTGTGATTGTTGTTTCATCATAGGCACGTCAGAATGCCACTCACGTCATAGCAAATTTGCAAAGACAGCGTGTTAATGGTCGGTTAATGGCTTCTGAGTTCTTGGAAAATAATTTGGATTTTATGGATATTTTGCTACCTCGGTAAGATAGATGTTTTTATTTTTATCAAGAAACCTAAAATTATGCCTTGTTGTATATATATGAATTTAAGTGCTTAACTAGGTGTTGACGTTGTTAGTTATGTAGATGGTGACATTGCTCTAACCTATGGTGCAATTTCAAGGGAATGCATACGTCATCAATCTGTTGCTAGGTAATCAATTTTGTTATTTGAGGTTAATTCTTTAAGTCCAAGAAAAAATATTACTATCAAATTTCAATTTGATTTAAGGCTTTAAATTTGATTCCGTAAGTTTAAAAATTTTAGCTTTAATTTCAAAGAAAATAATTCCCATAGTGATTTTTTCGATTGTTAATTTAGTGTCATTAGGATTAATATATATAATTTAATGATCAACTATCTAGAGAATCGAATCATGATAACCGCCACCCTCTTTAAATATTTCAGATACTTATACCTCAAAACATTGTTATTTAATTTGTGGTAGCTACCAGAATATAGGGACTTTTCTGGCTAAGTTCTATTATTGATCTCTCAGGTATGTCTTGGAATCAGAGCACATGAAGAAAATTTTTAGTTATATACAAATTCCCAATTTTGATATATCATCAGATGCTCAGGCAACTTTTAAAGTTAAGTATATTTCACAATTAACAAGAATAAATTTATTTTTCCTCCATTGCTTTATTCATTCTTTTTTAGTAGCTAAAGCCCCTTTCAAATTTTGCTTCTTATTTTTATTTTATCCATCCCTAAGCTTCTAATTTTTAACATTTCTTTTTTCATTTATACATTTGAACAGGAGCTTTTGACAAGGCACAAATCTACAGTAGCTGAATTTCTTTCTAAAAACTACGAGTGGGTGAGTCAATTTTCTTACAGTAACATTTCAGTAATATGCTCGTAAACAACCACTTTATACTAATTTCTTCCAACTTTTGGTTTCTTGAATCCAGTTCTTTCAAGAATACAATTCGCAATTGTTAGAATCTTCCAATTATATAACCAGACGACATGCTATCAAGGTATTTATCATTGTTATTTTAACCAATGATAATTAATATAAAAAATTTTTTTTAATGCACCAGTTTCCTTATACCCATTTTACACATGAAACCAATCTCGTTTTAGAATAACTAGTTATCTCTCCTCATAATTAAATATTTTTCCACGGATTGAACTGAACTTCTGACTGCACAAAAATTATTTGCAATGATTACTCTTTCTAATGACATATATGTACATTTTTCCATAGCTGTTGGGAGATATGTTACTTGAACGCTCAAATGCTAATGTGATGATTCGCTATGTGAGTTCACTGGAGAACATGAGAGTCCTGATGAACCTTTTAAGGGTACTCTTTCTTTCTCTATGGGTGTGTGTGTGTGTGTGTGTATATATATAACACTAAATTTTTTATCTACATCATAAAATTGTTTCATTCATTTGCAGGACTCCAAGAAAACTATACAGTTGGAAACATTTCATGTTTTTAAGGTAGCATAAAAGGTTTTTTGGAAATTATAGATTGTTTGCTCTTGCTTTTATTTATCAATGTTTATATATTCTTTTTTTCTTATTGATAGTTGTTTGTCGCAAATCAAAATAAACCCCCAGAGATTATCGGTGTTCTTGTTACAAATAGAAGCAAGCTTCTCCGTTTGTTGGGTGACTTAAAAACCGAAAAAGGTAAGTGGTGTTGATTTCATTTCTGGATATTATTTGTTGGGTCCCGGCAATAAGATTACGAGAATTATTGTATGTTTTTTTTTAAAAAAATATATTAGAAACGTTAGTTAGTGTGAACTTGATTATGAGCAGAGTAGAATGTAAATAAAAAATTTTTTATATAATCGACTCCAATTAGTTTGGATTAAAGTTTTAGTTGTTGTTGTTGTTATTGTATTAAAAAGAAAGAAAGAAAGAAAGAAACATAGAGTGCAAAGTAAAACATGGATTTTAAGTTTATGTTATGGTTGATTTGATGCAGAGAATGAACAATTTGAAGCAGACAAAGCTCAAGTCATCCAAGAAATTGCTAGTCTTAAAATTAAAGGAGACCAATCAGGTGTAGAGTCAGAAGACTGTGAGCTTGAATCTTAATTGCTATGTTCTTCCACTTACAACACCTATACCCATTTGAAATACTAATTAGCATTTAGTTTTTGTTTACACGTGATTTTTTGTTAATTATGTTCATCACAAACTGTAAAGAGTGTGCTTACTTGTCTATTACCAATATGATTGATTTTGTATAGAAACGTATAGAGTTGTTTATAGCAGAAGCTTTGTGTACCAGGCTACCCTTTCATAGATAGAGTTGTTTGAATTATTTTTTTCTTCTTCATATGTACTCATTCGCAAAATGGAATGGTGGAATCAACATCTTGAGAAGAACTTGGATTAGTTTTTCATCCAACCGTGTGGTGAAAAATTACTATTATTATCACCATTTTGCAATATTGTTTTGTAATGTATTTGAATGTTTTAAGTATTTTTTAAGTTTTTCCAATCGCAAGCCTTGCAAATTTTGCCACCATACTTATGCTAATATTTAAAAAAGGAATCAATGTTTCCGAAGATCAGACCAATTAATCTTTAAATTATAAAATTTTGCAATAGTGAACAATGTCAAATGTCATGTTTCAGGTAATAGACTTGTCTAGACCGAATCTATGACCCCATTTTTATAGATTAAATCAATAAAAAAAATAAACTTTTGTCAAAACGAGAGTATTTCTAATTATACACTGGAAAAAATGATAAAATAAGAATCAATTTTAAAAAATTATTATTTTCATTTGATACCATACATGGAGCTATGGACCCAATCTAGACAAGTATTTTTCATATTCCAAACCAGAAGCAAGCATTCAACTGTTATTATACCCCCTCTGTTATCTTTATTTAGCGAAAATTTCCTTTTTGGGTGTATTTTTTATATAGAGAAAGTTATTCTAAACAGTAATTTTGGGATGCAGGCCAAGTTAAAAAGACTAGAAAGCCTTGAAGTATATATGTTTTTTAATATTGAAGCTCAACAATTAAGGAAGTGGCAGACACAAATATCATCAGCATTTAATGCACGCGTGTTTCAAGGGACAGGTTATCAACTCACTTTTTCATTTCGTTTTATAGCAACAGTGGCCGTTTTTATAAATTTGACCATATAAAACAGAGCTAGCGTTTATTTTATATGTTTGATGAATTATATCCACTTTTATTATTGTAAATGTGGCCACAACTATTAACATTAGGAACAAATATATGTTATGCTTGGAGTGGGGATCCAAAGATGAAAATCGTACACTAAAGGAGCCAGCTATCCTTCGGCTGGAAGAGTGCCTTCAGTTGCAGACAATAATGTTGAGATTCTGAAAAAAATTGGATGCAATGACTATTCTTTTAGCCACATTAGTGGAAAAGATAGATAAAAATAGTGAGCAAACACAAAAAAATAGTACACAACTTGAAGAGTTGCAGTCTTTTGTTGCTGATTTGAGGCAATTTCACCAAGAAATGGGTCAATATTCTGAGATTTTCAAAACACCTACTAGAGAAAAAAATGGCCAAAAAAGTAAAAATGCACCCGAAGATAGTGATCATCAAGCACTTGTAGACTCAAATGAGACCCAACCTCTTACACAAGAACCATAGACAAGAGGGAAGTTTATTGACTCTAGAGATCCTTTTGCAAGTGATGAGATAAATGACCCAATAGGAAAAATTGTGGAGGGCACACTGGCTACTATTAATACTGATCTAGATAAGAATGGTGACAATAAATAGGTTAATGTGTAATTTTATTAGAAGTAATTGTGCCCTTTCTGATTATCTTTTGCTTTTTTGTAAGCCACTTAGTAGCCTTTTATTTTTAGTACTTGTGCACTTTTTCAAATCCTTATAATGGTTGTACACAGTTGTAAGCCACTTAGTGACCTTTTGTTTTTAGTAGTTGTGCGCTTTTTCAATGGTTTTTGTTTCTCTGTGTTAGTTAACAGTCGTGAACTTCTGTAAGCGACTTTGTGTCCTTTTAATTATTAGTTGTGCTCTTCTGTAAGTCATTTTGTGGCCACGTTTGTAGTACTTATGCACTTTTTCAATGGTTTTTATTTCACTATGTTAGTTAACAATTGTGAAATTTCGTAAGTCGCCTTTTAATTTACTAGTTGTGCACTTTTTCAAATTCTTATCATGGTTGTACTCCTTTATATATCACATTGTGACCTTATTATTATTAGTTGTGCAATTTTCAAAGTGTGAAGTTGTCACATATTTTGCTAGACTGTGCACTTTCTTTAAAAATTGTGTTGTCAAACTCACACTAAAACTCAGATTTTATTACTCACTTTCAAAATAAAATTTTTTAAGAGTTTTCAAATTAAAACTCGGATTCTATTTCATTGTGGCCGCAATGTATTGCATTTCAGCACTGCTTTCTGAATTTCATTTAAATTTGAAAATCAAATTTTGCTTTTAATTTTGAATTTGAATTGAAAAATTATTCAAGTTTAAACAAGTTAGAGCCAAAATTTAAATTTTTCTCCTTTATTTTCGCAGAAAAGTTTAGAAATTTATGCCCTTCAATGAATAAGTTCAAAAATTTGGCCTTTAATTTGGCTCCAAAAGTTTTTTCATTTTTTTGCACGTATTATATAAAACGTCCCCGTTGAAATAAAGTCAAATAAAATTAATAAAAAATGTTGAAAATAGCGCCCAAATAATGCAAGTAGGCAATAAATACACTTATTAGAATTGCCTTTTTTGTCGGCTATTGTTCCCATAATTAATGATGAAATAAAGGGCATTTTAGAAAGAAATTTTAATTTAACTAATTTTAAGAGCTGAAGGAGTATTAATTGTGTATATTTCAAAATTGTTAAATTCATTTTAACATGATAAACACGGTCAATAGATCTCATTTCAACCTTGACCATAGAATGAAATGACATTATTTTCTTATTTGATAAAATCTCCGCCATTCTAAGTGAGGATGACTAAGATTGAATTGAAATGACAATTTTGGCTAAGATGGCATGCTACTAAGTAGAGGTATAAACACCAAAAAAAATAAAAAAAAACAGCTGAGCCGGGTTGAATTCGAATCTTTAGCCATATATATTCGAGTTCAAACTCAATTCCAACTTCAAAAATTATTCTCGAACTCTTTAGTGTGTAAATGAGCCGAATTTAAGGCTTGTTAAGTTGGCTTACAACTCTCATTTCAAAGTTCAAGCTTGCTAGTCACATATAGGAACATAAACAAGTCAGCTGAGCTCGAACTTGTGAGACTCGAAGCTTGGCTCAATAACTTTAGCTTGACTCGAAACTTGACGAGTTTGAAAATTTTAGGCTCGAGCCTAGTCGTGACTCAAGTTTGACTCAACTCAAGGCTCGAGTAAATCTAAATAAATGTTATATATATATATATATATATATGAACTTGATGAGGTTCGACGAGCTGTTGAGCCGAACATCGTTAGGCATGAGCTCGGCTCATTTACTAAACAAGCTAGATCGAGCTCGAGCTCAAGCTTGTTTTTAGCCGAATTTGTTCAAACTTTTTTCAAGCCAAGCTCATACACACTTCGCTCAGTTACATCCTTAGTTACATATGTCAAATAAATACAAATAAATTTTTTTAAGTTGAATCTCAAGCAATTCAGAGTGATTTGATTCATTTACAATCATACTGTTGGATGAGTAAAAAACTAAAATAATAATAATAATATAACAACAACAACAGTCAATGTCAAAAAAACATTATAATAAATCATCACTACAGTACCATATGCTCCATTGTTTCAGTAAAATAACTTGAAGGAAAATAATTTACTGAAAAATATTTTTCATGAAAACATTTTCCTTGAAAAATATTTTCCAAATGACTTATTTTTCGTTGTTTGTTGTAATATTGAGAATTAGTTAAAAATATTAAAATTTTTATCAAGTAAGACCATAAAAAATATTAATAATAATAGAAATTTTATATTTAAAAATTTTATTATCAAATATGAGAAGAAAGAAAAAAAAAGATATAAATTAGGAAAGTTGCCAGTGGCTTGTGATGGCCGATGGTGGTGACTAGTGGTAATGACTATGGTGATTAATAAATTAAAAAAATATAGATTTATAAGGTTTGTCAATATCTGAAAAATGTTTTACTCTCTTGAAAATTGAAAGTTATTTTCCTGAAAAAAATAACTTAATTTTCCTTTAACTAGGAAAATATTTTCTGTTGACTTATTTTCCTGAATGCCCCCAAACAACAGAAAATTGTAATAAATATTTTCTTAAAGTTATTTTACGGAAACAAACAAAGCCTAAACTACAATAATAGTCCATTTATTTTTTAAATTTATTTACTTAGATCAGATTTATAGCCCCACTCATACACTAAATTAATGAAAATAGAATTTTTATTGAAACAATAATTTTTCTAACCATTAAGAGAAAAAAAGAATAAAATAAAAAAATTTTAAAAAAAACTTTTATATTCATTAATTTGATCTATTGTTCGGGTCATATATCCGGTCTAAACAAATATTTTCCTTTATTCTTAATCTTTCAAAGCTGTCACGATTTGAAGACGAAGAACTAGCGGATCTTTTTGATGATAATGCTCTATTGGATCAAGCCCGACTACTTTTTTCAAAGTAAATAATTTCAAGTTGATGAGTGTTTGAACTAGTGAGTGCTTTTTGCATTTCAGTTATATAAACAGACGGCTCTAATGGAACAATCCGCCGTTGCAAGGCACAAGCCCAACTTATTAGTTCAGCAATAGGAGCCTCATATAAGAATAGTACAGTTTAATTGAACATTTACAAATTAAATCATTTAATATCTGATTTAGTATAAATAAATTTCAAAGAATTTTGCAAATTTTATTTAAATTATATGAATAAAAGTGTTTCAATTTCATGAATTTATTTAAATATATTAAATCCTAAATTTTTTAGAATTTGGATGCCAAAAAAAGTTTTTAAAAATTAAAAGAGATAAAGTGAAGGTTTTTTTTTTTGGCATTATTTTGTAAAGCAAAATTGAAAAAAAAAAAAAAAAAAAAAAAGGAGTTTGAGAAGGCCTGGGATTGTACGAAATCAAACAAAAATAATAATACAAAATGAATAGAAATAAATATGAATAATGCAATAAAATCTCTCAATATGTAAACAATAGTGTGACAGCATCTAAACTAGTGAAATCAATCCTAACACAAATAAACTCTACAAACATATATATAGGTAATCTAATCTCTGTAATAGACCCAAAAAAAGAAAATAAAAGAAAAGAAAGTTACACAGACTGCTGAGAATATCCATTAGTCCCATTGACATGTTTATGAGAGTGGGCTGTTTTCTTCCTTCTGATCACAATAATCCATGTTACTACCTCCAAAACAACAGCGACGGCTCCCAAAAATATGATGATCCCAGTGTAAATCCATTTCCATTTGTCTTCAGGATGGTTCAAAATGTCAAGTCCCTCGTAGATGTTAACGATGCTCAAGGCGATGGTACAATATCCAATCGCATGGTGGTAGACGTTCCAGTACAGTCTGTATTTGTGATCTGGCTTTGGCCTCAACAGCAAGGCAAATAGCTGCACAGTAATACCATTTAATTATATTAGTTTGATTTCAACCAAAGAGGCTCCTTCTAGAAGCGTAAGTGGGGTATGCTTTGAAAAGATCGCACAAAGATTTGACCTTTTAGAAATGGTAGAAACAGAGAAATTGGTTCATTACCTGAAGAGTTCCAAGGCAGAAGAGGGTTATGCCAATGTTCCTGTGCTTGTTGTACTTAACGCCAGGAGAATCGCTGCCCAGTTTAAGACCGGTTCCCCATCCAGCAACCCCAATAATATAAGCAGAGGATTGGCAAACCACATGAAGGTAGAACCATGCTGGGTTTGCTATTTTGAACACTTTTACATATCTTGCTATCATCACTCCCATAGGCATCAGAATTCCCCAACTCACTGCGTTTAGTACTCCGTGAACCTGAAATCATTTCATTTTAAATTTTAAGTTAATCAAACTCAAATAATTTTTTTGTTCCATTTTATAATGAACATAAAAATTTCACTTACATTTTTCTTAGTGCTTGTTGGGGCACTTCCGGCAGCGGTAGCTCCGGTCGCAAAATTGATAGCACCAACAGATGCTCTGTTTGCTGTATCCAAGGGATGGATACCGAAAGAAGTTCCACTCATAGGACCTTCTTGCCAAACTTGATTTGTAGATACCAAAGTATCATCAAGCTGAAGAGTAGCAAATATAACCATCTCTCTATTTGTATACTCTGCTCTAAGATTAGACACACCAAAAGTCAAGCTCCCCTGTTGCATAGTCGGCGACGTACTCTGTATTTGCGTCGTGTAAGCAGTAGGAGAGCCACTAGAGTTGTGGAAAGCCACAATAGCCTGGGATCCACTCATCTGTTGCCCGCTAGGATTTAAAGCCCATGCAACCCAATTTGTCGTCGTCGTTCCGGTTTTCCGGAAGGCGATATCGGCTGTTCGGTTGTCAGTATGGTAAGTCCAATGAAGGAAAGAACTCAAAACTGGAAGATCGCTGCAATTTGCATATACTTGATTGCTAGAGAAACTATAGCTCTGGCAAGTTTGAGCTAAAGATGATGGAATGGACAAACAGAAAAGCAGAGTACAAGATAAGAAGGCAGCCTTTAAATATTTATCCATTTTTAACAGGAGATGTGATCAAAGAAGATGATTTCTATATCAATTTTGCAGAGAGAACAAGATTTCAGTATGTGGGTATGTCCTGAAATTGTTCCCTTCGGTGTTGTTAGAGACTTATGAATCCAGAAATTTGGAGAGAGATATATATAGGAGTCTCTTGAACTTGTAGTCAAGAGGGGAAACTGGCTTCTTGGAAGGGTTGTGGTGTGGTACTTTGACTAGTTCTTCTTTCCTAGAATTGGGAGTAGAGGAACATAATTTAAAAATACATTATTATTACAACCTACCAAAAAAAATATATTTATATACAATATTCATGTGGGAAATATCATTACAAAGAAAAGTTCATTTTGTATTAGGAATTAATTCTATATTTTGCTGTTAAATTAGACTAATTAATTTATTAATGCAAACTTTTTTTTACTGCTTATGTAAGACTTGGTGTATGTCAATTTTATAAATGTAAAAGAAACAATTAAAAAGAAAAAGTAAGCTGCTATGTTGTGAAAAGAAAATTCTGTGATCAAATGGTGATATTTAATTTACATTTCTATTGTCAAAATTATTTTTTAAAATATTTTCTTTTTGAATTAAATAATAAAAAAAAAATAAGTGAATTCAAAAAGTTAGTTTCTTTTTGAATTAAATAATGCTGAGTCCAACTAATCTCCATGTTCACACATCGTTGCTTTCTGGGAAGGTTGCTTATATTCCTATTCTGACCAATATGATGACGAATAACATAGTAGTTAGAAATTAGAAATGTTCCAAAAAGAAATATATGTATAGGGGAGTGGAAAATTAGAGGAGTAGGTAGGGCCTACACGCCACAAAAACAAACAAGTCTACAAATGTGAATTACAAAGTCAATTTTAATATATCAACCTATCCACCTACCCACTTGAAGACAAAAAAAAAACAGACCAACTTTGTTAACACGTAATTAGTTAAAATCAAAAACACAGTTATGTGAAGATTATGACTTTTTTTTTTTTTTTACTTTCTATAATTCAAACAATTTATAACCCACCTAATAACAACCGTTTCAAGTATAAATGATTTAGCTTTTTTTTTTAAGTATTAAGAAAAAGATTCGATTCTAGATCTATTGTCAGGTCATATATGGATTTATCATTAAATTATATCTCGACGTGTTTAACATTTTTTTTTAAATTATATTGATTTTTATAAATGGAACAAATATTAGTTAGAAGTGTTTTAATCTTTAATAGATTGATTTGATGCAAGCAGAATTTAGTTCTAAATAAACTAGTTGAATAGCTTTAAAAAAAATCATAATCTAACTGCAAATCTCAAAACGATCGACTAAATATTTTAAATTCAAATTAGATGAATGAAATAAATATTACTTAAAAGGAAAGATAACATATCCATTCATTTAAACCTTGGTTTGGCATATGGAAATGCTAGCCATAAGCGTGTCATGAGTTCAGTACCCTAGTGAAAATCCACGAACGTTATACGATATGATGTCGTTTCGTGGTTATTATCTCTATATATGACAAATAAATTCCAACACGCCAAAGATTATACTTATTCGCAAAGGAAAAGATTTTGGATATGATTAGAATTTCTCGAATTTCTAACAAAGATATTCCAATGGAAGTAGTTTTTTATTTATTTATTGAGATTAAAATAGATATAGTCATTTAAAAACATTAAATTTATTTCAATTAAGGGTTTTTCGGTAAAATTAACTCTTTTGATAACTGTTATTTATTTTAATAGCGTTTAACTGTTAGTTATTTTGAGTAGCCTTTTATGAAATATTAAAAGCTAAACACTATATAATTTAACTTTTCATAAACTTTTAGAAGTTAGTTCAAATGTTATGTTACTGAATACTATAAAAAGTAGCGTGTAGCATTTTGATTAAAAGTTATTTTAAAGTTATTGCCGAACACAGCCTAAATGTAATTCGGGTGATTTTTCATTTGAAATTTTCAATTTTTCATTTAAGGGAAGGATATATTTCTAGAAAATGGAATGTTTCTTATTCCATTCTTTTCCATTTATAAGAATTTCAATCAATTTAGTCTTTAATAAAATAAATAAAAATAAAAATAAAAATAAAATACTAAAATCAAAGAAGAATAAATTGGATATTAAACATTTATTTTCTTTTTATAGGCCATATTTGGTTTTGTTACTCATTTTATACTCTTTTTTATGATTTTTCTCTTCACAGAAAAATTTATATATGTAAATCGATAGAATGCAATTATACTATATTTTCTGTAAAGTTGTTTTTTTAGTATTATATTTTTTGAGAAGTGAACTTTCCAGAAAGAAGATTAGTTTGAACTAAACGAGGTCTTAGTACAGTTAAAAACATAACTCAATTGTGTTAAAATACAAGTAAAAATTGTTAACTCCAATTGTGTTTAAAAAAAAAAAAAAAAAGACATGTTTGTTATGTAGACTTACGACACAATGCAACTTAATTAATTTTTTTTTTTTTTTTTTTTTAGTATTGAGGAAGAAATTTGAATCTGGATTGACCTATTTAGATATGGATAAATTCTAAAACATACATGTACTTAATTCTAATATATTCAAAATAAAATAAATATCCTTAATCTTACATTAGAAAACTAAATATGTCCTATCTTAGACGTAATATTCCAAGTCCCATAATATTTCAAATTGGTAATATTAAACATATTTTAAAAAATAACTAATATCTCTAGTTTTTAATACTAGAATAGAGTCTTAGACAACGAGGCATTAGAAACTTCTTTTTTTAATATAAAGCTAGTAAACTGATGTGTTTACATTTATACTTTTATCGATTTTTAATTAATATTAATTATTTAAATTTGTGAAAAATAAAAAATTATTCAAAATATAAATCCAACAACTTTTATCAAATTTAAATGGATGGTATGCCACATATTAATATGCAAATCTAAGTAATTAAATAGATTATATTATATAACAACAATTAGAACCAAAAAAGAGAAGAATTCGTAGCACATGACGGACGTGTCATGTTAATGAAATTAAGTTTTTTTTTTAAATAAATAAATAATTAGTGGCGTAAACGTGTTGACCCAAGCCAGGTCAATAACGCATACAAAGTACAAAGTACAAAGTACAAACTTGAGCGTTCAGCAATAGAGTCGGCGTTTCAAACATGGAAAATGGAAGCTTCTACACTACATGTGCCTTCACTTTTTTTTTTTTTTAATTATTAAAAAAAAAAAAAAAAAAGACTCTGATACCTTTTGACCGACGAGTCTCCGTCGACTCGTCGAAACCTACGACGTCGTATCACACGTTGGACTTTCTTTGCCAGTGCCGTGTCGGTTCAGTGTGAACGTGCCGCTTTTAACGGCGTCTTTTTTTTAATCTTGCAGTGTGGTGTACGTGTGCCTGATTAGCCAAATACTTACTGTTTAAAGGTGTAACCTGCATTTCCAAGTTTCAATCATTTTATTAAAGAAAAAAAAACTAACAAAGCATGGTATTGTCTCGTAAAATTAGAAGAGCTGTCAATATTTTTAGCTTCGACCAGTCATCAAATCAAAGAATGGAATATTATTTTTGTTATTTTAATTTTTCTGCAAGTAAAATGCATAAGATTTTCTTTTAATAAAAATGAAAATCTGTCTTTACATTACTAATAAAAAGTTTATTTTGTTATATTATAGAACCTTATTTTCTCAAATTAAATATTTGGCTCTTAAATAAAGATTATTTTATTAATTGGAAAGAAATTATTATTTGTTATTTGTTATTTGTTTTCACAAAAATTATTTTGTCAAGCCCCATTTTAAAAAATAAAAGCAAATAAATTCTAAGTGGATTTATTTCAGATATAATTACATGGAATTCAATTATATTTTATATTAACATATTAAGCATAAAAATTTATTTATAATAAATAAATTTCATATTTTAAATTCATTTATATAAAATAGACACAATTTGCATTCATTTATAAAAAAAAATTGATAATGTACTTTTATTTTTAACTAGTTAACTTTATTAGAAAAAAATTTAAATTTTGCAAGTGAAACCTCGAAAATATTATATTTACAGGCCGGCCAAAAATATAGACCAAATGTGGTCAAATTAATTTGAAGGAAAAAAAAAAGTCTATGACGCTTGAGTAACTAACTTTCAAGATATATTGAAATTGGTCCATTTGATTAGTTCTGTTCTGGTTTGCGTTTCATTTCCGAAATTGGAATAACTAACAACATTAAATGGCATAAATTGGAGGATTTGATGGCTTCACAATCTGTACATCTCTTTCAGCTCCACTTTTGAATTTTGCCTTGTTTGAAATTCTGAATTACCTACCGTGTACTCTAACCTACAAAGTCTTCGAGTTTTATTTACGCTAATGTTTGGGAAGAAAGAGGAAAGTAAAATAAAGGTTGAAAGTGTAAAATAACACTATTCAATTTCCTCCTAAAATAGAGTGAAAGTTAGACTAGAAACAATGTAAAATAAATTTATGTTACATTTCACCTGATCCAAATACGAGATTTTGAAAATTTTAAAGCATTTTCACCCTCTATTTTACATTTTTACGATATTTTACCTCCATCCAAACAATTCATTAAGTTTTTTTTTAGAGAAGATATATCTAGAAAATACTACTACCTCCCTCATTTGTTCGGACAATATTTTTAATTAGAGTGACCCTTTCATTTAGATAAACTTATTACATTGGGTAAAAATCTAATATAATTATTTATGTAATTAAATTATTTTTAGGCATTTTTTTTAATCATCAAGTTTACTTTTTATTCATTGTATGAAATGAGTAATATTTTTTTGAATCCCTATAAAAAATTTATAGCTCTGTTAGTGCATTTGTATGATATATATTATGTACTAAATAGGATTAAAGCAAGTTGGAAATGAAATGTCCTCAAACGCTATGTATACTTGCTAAATGAGCTCCTTCTATTAATTGCTTCATTTACAATATTTTTATCAAATATATGTGATGAAATCATGGAGTGAGACTTTTATTTTGCTTCCCTTGCAAGTTTATGTAAGAAGGTTTCAATGTGAATTGTTGTTATTCACATGAGGACATTTGTAAAGCGGCTGAGACAATTCAGGTTGTTAGAAATTTTTAGCTCCAAAATCAAAACTTTCCATATTTCATTATGACACATTTCATAATAAAAACAACTTAGGTTTGAGTTTCCCAAAAATCAAAATATTAAGAGGTTATGTTATAGCAGTACTTTTGTTTCATAATACTTATTACATTTGGAATTTCACGTTACTTAAGAAAATTATTAAATTTGTCTGAGTTATAATAAATTATTGAGTAAATTGACTATATTACATTTAATTTAATACTAATTCTTTAAGAAAACCATTAAATATGGGGTAAATATGGAAAAAAGGCATTTATTACTTTTTGAAACTATAAATGTGACAAGTATTTTGGAACAAATTATTTTTTTAAATGTGGCAAATATTATGAAATGGGGCTATTATTATTATTTATTTTCAAGTTTTTTTAATCATCAATTCATTATTTTTGTTTTCAAGTCATTAAATGATTTTATTGGATAAAAAAAAATGAGATATTGTACTTTATGAAAAGAAGGGTGTAATTAATGCAAATGTTAAGGACAAATTAGAAAAAGAGAATCTTAATTCCAATGTAAGACTACTTTTATCCAAAAAAAATGAATCGAAGAAAATACTAAGTAAAGGAGATTTCGAGTCTTTTCTTTTTCCTATGCTAGTATGTTTTATTAGAAGAGATGAGTTTAAATTTGTTTAGAAAACCAAAAGTCAAAAGATGCTAATTCATACAATGAAAATAAATAGAAGAAAGATTGATAGAGGACTAGTGACAAAAAAAGCCTGAACTTTGACATTTTATCAATTCTAGCCATATCTTTTAATTTTATCAATTAATACCACGTATTTAGTTTTCCGTATCAATTCTAGTATCCATTTGTCTTTCGTCAATTTCATGCTAATCTGGCAGTTATCTCTCATAAATGGGCCCTACAACATCCAATGTCAGCGCCAAGTCAATATATCCATGTATACTAAAAAACATGAACTTTAACGTTTTTATCAAATTTAACCAATTCTTTTAGTTTTATCAATCAATACCGCGTACTAATTAATTTCTATTAAATGATTTTGTTATATTGATATTTATTGAATTAAATACTTTATTAATTGACTATGTATATTAAGTGTATATTAGGATTAATCAATTAGAATTCAATTTTACTCAATAATTTTTTTAAAAATGTCATTTTTAAATATACTAATCAATATAGAATTTAACTTCTCAAAACTTATTTTTCTATTATAATAATAAGTTCTTTTGAATGAAATCAAAGAAGTTTTAGAAAATCACTATAAGAAGATATCTACTGGTTATACCCATCAAGATCATGATCTTTTTCAAGTTGTTTTTCGCTTTCGATTGTTAAGAGAGCAAATATATTGATTAGTATATTTAGAAATAATATTTTTAAAAGACGCTTAAATAGAATTGAATTCTAATTATTAATCACATTATACAATTAATATATATATATAGTTAATTAATAAACTATTTAATTGAATAAATATCAATATAACAAAATCATTTAATAAAGATTAATCAGTATGTGGTATTGATTGACAAAAATTAAAAGAACTGGCTAAATTTGATAAAAACGTTAAAGTTCATATTTTTTTGAATATATGTGGATATATGATTCGGCACTGACATTGGATATTGTAGGGCTCACTTGTGAAAGATAACTGCCACACATTAGGATGAAATTGATGAAAGACAAGTGCTAGAATTGATATAGAAAATTAAATATGCAGTATTGATTGATAAAATTAAACGAACTGGCTACAATTCAAAGTTCTGGCTTTTTTTTGTCATTAGACCATTGATAGAAAAGGTAATTCATTGACTAATAAATTAATTAATTAAAGACAAAAGTAAAAGGAAAATATTGTTCTCTCCATCCTCAAATATAAGTCATTTAAAATTTTTGTATAGAAAATAAAGAAGCACTTAATTCTCCTAAAATTATAATAAAACTGATGGTAATTTAACCAAATTAACTTTTATCTCAAAATCAAAAATAATTTGTGAAGATTGCTATTGTATTTAATATAAATAAAGGTAACATTCACTTATTACTTTAAAAATGCTCAAAATGAGTTATATTTTTGGAAAAAACGATCGCCCTAAAATGATTTATATTTTAAAACGGATAAAGGAGTACTTATTTTATTAAGTTGGTCGGTTTTTGTCTTGTTCATAAGAATTAATTAAATGACCAAGTCATTTCAATTTTTTGAAAGAAATAAGAGTAATTGAGTAAATTACCCTTTAATTAATGGTCATTTAATTAGGATTGTATTTGGCAACAATTTTTTAAATAGTTAGTCAAAACACTAAACGTTACTTAAAAAGTTGTTCGGTAATTTGGATTAGCTTCAGAGATTATGGTAACGTTTTTTGAAAAGTTAACTCATGTAATGTTTAATTTTTAGCGTTTCATGAAAAACTATTCAAACAGCTAACAGCTAAATACTACTAAAACAATTAAAAACTATTAAAATAATTAATTTTATCGAACAGACCTAAGACAATTTAATGCAAATATTTAGACAAGGGTAAAATTGAAATAAAATACTTAATGTTACTGTGATTTTCTTAACGTTTCTTTTAAATTAAAAAAATAAAAAAAGTTTCAGATTTAACAGAACAAGGGAGTTATGAAAAATGTAATTAATTAATGTTTTAATAAATTTTCTAAGAAAATATGAAGTGACGTTGTTTAATTGGACCAATTTATAAATAATGTAATAAGCATAGTCTACCTAAAAGTTTATGAGGAAAGGGGAGATGTGGAATGTAAGAGGGAACCAAACCTCTCGTTAAACCTCCAAAACCACCATGAAGCAAACGATTATGTAATAGCATTTGAAACCATGTTATTAATTAATTAAATGCTGAATATATAAATTCATATCTGAAATTTACAATTTTAATCTTGTAGCACTTTTAATTTTGCGGATGACTTATTATGCACTTGAATTTATAAATTTTAGTAATACTATATACTTTTCGATACTAATATCACTAATTTTTTAGATTTTTGGTCTTTATATGCAAAATATCGACTTGTCATGTAGTTAGCATAACTTTTGGAACAATAATTTTCATAAATTTTAACTTTTTAATAAATATTTAATTGATCTAATTTTACAAGTTGTAGTGTTCAATAAAACAAATTTGAAAATTAAAGTGTTTAATAAGCGTAATTTTATAAATTGAAATATTTGATGGATCAAAATAAAAATTGAGAATGTTATAAAATTAAAATAATAAAGTTCAGTGGTGAATTTATGTATTCCGTTATTAATTAAAAACAAATGTGTTGAAAATTATAAGGTTAAAAAATTGACAAATAATAGCATTATCTTTTGACAACCTGATTTTGGAAGTAAATTTTACCGATAAATTAATAATATGAAAATCATATCACTAATAATGAATAAGGTCAATTCAAAAGATTTACTGATAAAGATGTTTTAAGACATAATCGAATCATGATATGGGGCTGCTGGACCATATATACCTCAAGTCTTATGTCATATAAGAAATATAAAATCATAAGATAAAAATATAATCAAAATCAAAGCCCATGGTTTCACATCATATAATTGTTTTGTTCCTTTTATTTATTTATTTATTTATTTATTAAAAAATAAGTGAACCGAAATAGTTAGACATGACTATGGTTCTAGAACCGCTAGTTTTAGTTTTAAAACTATCAATTCCAGTTAAAAAAAGCTGAAATTGAAATCAAACTATTTTTAGATGGTCTTTAAGACGGTTTTGGAATTGTCGATTTCGAATTTATTCCGGATTTGAACCAAAATTAGATAATTTATTTCAAACTTTTTAAAATTTTTTTAGAGTTGTAGTTTAAATAATAATAATAATAATAAAATATTACTATTGAAAAAAACTAAACCAATTTAATAAAAATTCTTAAAATTTATTTTAAAATTTTAAAATAAAACAAGAAAATAAATTGAAAGTCTTTTAATAACGTGTCTTTCAAAATTTCAAACTGGAACAACTATTTTTAAACCAAAATCACTTGTTCTGGTTTCAAAAAATAAAAAATCAGAATCAAACCTTAATTATATAGTTTTGATTATGGTTTGAAACTAAAAACCATTGGTGTTGACCATGGTTTAATTCGTTTTGACCTATTTAATCTAGATTCAATTCTGGTTTGAAACTAAAATATGATCATTCGTATAAATAATACAAGTGTTTCATCTCTTTCTTTTCCAACAAAAAAAAAAAAAATACAAGTTTCTCATATCTTTAATATATTAATAAATAAATTAGCAAAAATTCTTATCATGCTACTTGAATTTACGGGATCTTGCTTTTAACATTTTAAAAAACTCTTTACACAGTAGAACTCAAATTTGACATTTTTTATTTTTCAGTCTTTTAAATGGTCAATCAAATTACATTAATAACATAATTATATTATTCTGTCAATATTTTCTAGTTGAAACAATTAAAGGTTATATTTTTATTTGTGGGACATCAAAATTTTTTAAAAAAATTATTCAATTCATAATTGAATAAAAATACTTCTTTCATATTTTTCTCTAATTATATTATAGTTTACGATCAAAGCTTTATATATAAGTTATCAGAATTAAGTAATTTTGACATAATTTCTAGTAATTTTGTCATTTCGAGTCGATCTTAATTCAATCTTTTCAATTTTAAACCAATTTTAAAATTGACCATTCTGAATTAATTTCAATCTTTTTTTTCAAATCGATTTCAGTTTAAAGCTGACATTGATCGCATCAATATGGAAGAGTGGTGTGCATACGATGCTAGTAAATTATTATGATCCATGTGATGTGAATATTCTTGACATTATAGTCTGTAAGAGTCTATGAAATTGATATTTATGGACCTAAACTAAACCAAGTGGTCAATTTTAAATAAGTGAAATTTGTTCACACATACAGCAGCATGACAAGATGATGACCTTTAAGATTTTAATATTTTAAGATTTAAAAACCATATCAAACGGAGCAGGTAGACAACTTTCTTCCTAATTTTAGGTTGGCATCCATCGAACTTTCGTCTTAATTGTTGATTTTTCAAGCCCTTATCTCTCTCTTAAATTAATGGTACATATAATAATATTCTTTGAAATTCAAATATCACCCCAATTGAATCTTTTTTATTAATATTTTAAAAAATATTAGAATATTAAATTTAATATTATAATATTTAGCTATTGATTTTAGACAAAACACTTTCAGTTGGTAATTAGCTATCAACTAGCAATGGAAAATTTAACTGTAAAATTAAAAAAGATTATGTGAATACATATTGACGAATTAATAATGAATTGCGTGTCTATGTATTTAAATTCCATAAATATTTAAATGTGCTAAATATTCACGTTTAATTTTTACCTTTTTTATAAATCGGTGAAAGATCTTAAATTCAACCAATGAAAAAACGTATGATTAATTTATTATTATTTTGATAATCTTTTGCCATACCATAGAGTTATTAGTGACAAAATAATATTATGTCAGCTAACCTTTTGCTATTTGACAACAAATTAGCCTAAGTTGGAAAAACAATATTAAAATTTAGGCAGCATAAAGTAGTGGTGGTGATAGAAAAATTTAGTGACGAAATTCTAAAATTAGTGTTACATGCATAAATTGGAAAAAAAAAAACAGCCAAGTTAACAATGAGAATTTTTTCATGCAGCGTCAACAATATTCAGAAATTGTTATGGTGTTTGTTAGGCCCATGTCTATCGGAAATGCCTACAGATAGGCACTACAAAAAAAAATGAGACAAAGGGACGAGAATTAAGGATAACAAATACTATTTGTCCCCAAAAGTTATAATCCCTTTAAATTAGGAAACAATTTTAAAAATTGTCACCTTTTATGATAATAAGACTCAAATAGGAGAATTAATGTTTATTACAATAACTTTTTAATATTTTAATTAGAAATTAGAATAACAGTTACGCCAACAATAAAAAACAATTTACATTTCCAATACTAAGGAAAAATATTATTTTTAATTTTGAAAACGACTGATGTTTCATATGGGAGATGGGACAACTGGTGTCTCTATTACTAATAACAACTTACGTCTGACATCTGACATCCTATATATTGGGATACGTCTGACATCCTATATATGAGATACATCTTACGTCTCGTATACTAAGGACAATTATCGCATCAATTTTGGGATGATTGATGTCGTATATGTATTGGATACAATTTATATATCGTATACTAAGAGCAATTATTGTTATCAATTTTAGGGATGATTGTCGTCCCATATAGAGGGGATAATTTATGTCTCCTATGCTAATAATAAGTATGACATATATTAAAAAGAGAGAAATTAGTTATCAAAGACATTGTTTGGTGTAATGGTTTGCAAAGTTAAAAAAATTCTTGAGTTAAGTGTGTTTCTTTAAAAGAAATCTTAGAATGGGTAACCTCCTGGTAAGTTTTTTTTATTTCATGTAAGGGATGATATATGACTCTTAATTTGAGGATAATCATCGTCCATTGGAAAGGGGATGATTTATTATTCCCTATAGAATAGGGGACCCTCAATAGAGACAATGTTAATTGTCCCGAAAAGATTTTCTTTTCACAACACAAACATATTGCTTTTTCTTTTTAATTGTTTCCTTTACACTCATAATGCAAATAGATAAATTCATAAATTTAATTTGTAATTTACAACAAAAAAAAAAAAAATTGTGGCATTCTCAACTTTGATTTTAATATATATAAAGTTAATTTTGTAATCATTAAACACCAAAAAACATTTTAATAAACTAAACTCTAAATTATGAAACACACACATTAAATTTGAAAAAACACAATTAGCAGTCGTCTCCTTTATCAAGCTCTCCTACATAAATAACATCAAGTTCTTATCTACTACAATTATTTTTTATTCTACTTCTTTGGGTATGAAGTGATCCACCTCCTATAGTTCTTTTACTGCTTCAAATATCCAAATCCTCCAATCACTAACTAAAGCTCAAATTCACAAAAATAAAGCAAATTCCTCAATATACAAATATAAATAACCAATTTACTATTCTTACCACCAAAATCCAATCTTCATACGCATATAAATTACCGATTCAATCACCGTTTATATTCATAAAAATGGCGAAATGTTTAAATGTTAAAGCTCTATGGTTTTTTTCTTTACATTTTTCCTACATTTTCTTAAATGTTTCTTTAACACGTGAAAAATACACGCAAAAAAAAGAAAGTACCAAGTATGATTCGTGTTGGTCTTATTAAATAAATTTAAGAGCCAAATAAAGGATGTCACTCGACTCCCAATTCTACGAGAACGAGTCACAATATCAAAACCCCTTCCAAGAAAGCCAGTTCTCCGTGTTGACTAAGGACTACTCGTTAAACAGATTCCTATATATATCTCTCTCCAAATTGCTGGATTCATAAGTCTCAAACGCCACCAAAAGGAACAATTTCAGCACATACCCACATACTGAAAACTTGTTCTCTCTGCAAAATTGATATAGAAATCATCTTCTTTAATCACATTTCCTGTTAACAATGGACAAATCTTTAAAGACTAAAAAAATTAACTGAATTCATCTTATTGAATAAGAAGATGGAGAGAGCGACAGATACAAGAGAGACCTAAAAACAGAGGAAGATTACAATATTGAAAAGGAGAAGAAGAATACTCTAGAAAACTTCACCACCCAAGATCTTTATACAGTTCTTTATACATTTTTTACGGACGCCAATGACATATCAAATTTAGCTCTTAAAATCTATGACAACTCATCTTTCTCTCTTCATTCTCTGTAACTGATTTGCAACTCCTTAACTGTTTTCGTTATCAGCAAGAAGAAGGTATACTGCATATGTTTTGTCACTTGCATTCGTTAGCTGTGCGACGCCGTTTTTCTGCTTTTAATTTCTTTCTTTCTTTTATAAAACGGTGTCGTTGGCTACTAGCCGTTATTAGTAATAACGGCTTTCTTCTTCAAAACATCAGCATCTTCAACCTCTGTTACCCCCCCGCAAGCTGGGCCATGGATGTCAGACATGCCCAGTTTGGACATGAGAAACTTAAAGCGAGAAGGGGAAAGGGATTTGGTATACACGTCAGCAAGCTGCAGCTCTGTAGAAATAGGCATAAGATGAACAAGGCCAGAATTAACTTTTTCTCGAATAAAATGGCAATCTATCTCTATATGCTTCGATCGCTCATGAAAGGCAGGGTTAGCTGTGAGATAAATTGCAGATTGATTATCACAAAAGATACTGATGGGTGCAGATAAATTATGACCAAGATCTGACAATATATAGCTCAACCATTGAAGCTCACAGGTTGTAACAGCAAGAGCTCGATACTCTGCTTCTGAAGAGGATCTGGACACAGTCACCTGCTTCTTCGATCGCCAGCTGATCAAGGAATCTCCCAGGTAAATTCCATAACCTGTTATGGATCGCCTTGTATCAGGGCAACCTGCCCAATCAGAGTCGCTAAAAGCAGTGAGCTTTGGTGCTGAACTAGCTTTATAGAATAAGCCATTACCAGGACTAGATTTAACATATCTGAGAACCTTGAGTAAAGCCTGATAATGAGATGTTCTTGGTGCAGATAGAAATTGGCTCAAGGTATTGACAGCATAAGTGATGTCTGGCCTTGTGGTAGTGAGATATAAGAGTTGCCCCACTAGTTTTCTGTAACCAGTTACATCATTCAACAAGTCACCATCATCTTTGGACAGTTTGACATTATAATCCATAGGAGAGGAGGAAGGCTTAGCACCTAAAACTCCATACTCAGTCAGGAGCTCTAGTGCATACTTTCTCTGACATATATGCAGTCCTGCCTTTGACCTAGCAATTTCCAATCCCAGAAAATACCATAGATTACCAAGATCTTTTATTTTGAATTTGGCATCAAGAGAAGCTTTGACTGAGTTAATCTCTGAAGAATCATTTCCTGCTAGAACAATATCATCTACATAAATCAATAAGGCAGTAAATTGTTCCCCTTTTGATTTAGTGAATAGAGAGTGATCTGATTGTGATTGTTGAAAGCCAATAGCAACAAGGAAATCTGTTAACTTGTGAAACCATTGTCTACTGGCTTGTTTCAAGCCATATAAACTCTTCTGCAACTTACAAACTGAACCAACAGGAACCTGCAACCCCAAAGGAGCCTCCATATAAATTTCTTCATGCAAATCGCCATGAAGAAAAGCATTGTTTACATCAAGCTGCTCCAAAAACCACCCTTTCATTGTAGCTAAAGCTAAGAGAATTCTGATAGTTGTAACTTTAGCTACAGGAGAAAAAGTATCAAAAAAATCCTGGCCCTCAACTTGTGTGTAACCCTTGGCAACAAGTCTTGCCTTGTGCCTCTCTACAGAACCATCTGACTTCAATTTTGTTTTATACACCCATTTACAACCAATAGGCACCCTGTTTGGTGGAAGGGGAACCACAATCCAGGTATTGTTTAAAGCCAAAGCTTCAAGCTCCTTATCCATAGCTTCCCTCCATACAAGATGTTTAACAGCTTGTGTATAGGTTTTTGGGTCTTGAAGACAAGAAACATTTAAAATAAAATGTTTGTAGGAAGGAGACAACTGAGAATATGTAAGCACTTGGGAAATAGAATGCTGTGTAGAAGCAATAGGCATAGTTTGATTATCATATGCCAGATTACAATGATAATCCTGCAGGTATTGAGGAGCTCTCCTTGTCCTTGTGGATCTTCTTGAGCCATTATTTTGCATAGAAGCATCAACTACATCTGCTGCAGTGACTGCATCTGCTGCAGGTGACATAGGAACATAGTCTGCATCTGCATATGTGTCATTCACTTGAGACAATAATGGTTGAAACTGTTTTTCTGAATAAGGAAAAATAGTTTCATAGAATATGACATTCCTTGAAACCAATAATCCTCTAGTATGCAAATTCAGCATTAAATACCCTTTGGTACCCTCTTTGTAGCCTAAAAACAAACATTTTTGAGCTCTTGGTTCTAACTTAGTTCTCCCACCCTGTAAAGTATTGGCATAACACAAGCTCCCAAAAACCTTTAAGGTTGAAAGATCTGGTAGGCTATGATAAAGCTTTTCATATGGAGAGCATTCCTGTAATAGTGGAGTTGGAATTCTATTAATGAGATAAGTGGCATGCAATACAGCAAAATTCCAAAAATTCTTTGGCAAATTAGCTTGAAACAAAAGACTTCTTGTGACATTGAGTATATGCTGATGCTTTCGTTCTACAACTGCATTTTGCTCTGGGGTTTCTGGACAAGTAGTTTGATGTAATATACCCTCTGCTGCATAGTAATCTTTCATCAAGAATTCTGCACCATTATCAGATCTGATGCTTTTAACTCTTTTGTCAAACTGTGTTGCTACCATCTTAACAAATTGTTTGACTAAAGGCCTAACTTCATTTTTCTCTTTTAGCAGGTAGACCCACAAGAATCTGGTATGATCATCAACTATAGTCAAGAAATATCTATGCCCTGTCCATGAAACAGTGCCAACTGGACCCCAGATATCCATGTGTAACAAATCAAAAGGAGATTGAGACATAGTTACACTAACAGGAAAAGAAAGTTTCTTCTGCTTTGCCATATGGCAAATATCACAAGGTAAATCAGTCTTATTCATATGAATTTCTGGATGTTTGGTACATAAAATGGATAATCTGGTCTTGGGAACATGACCAAATCTAAAATGCCACAAATTATTATTACTACACTGAGTACTAAACAATGTAGTAGCAGCCAGCACTGCTTTATTTTGTCTAACATCAGTAAACTTCTTAGGATCTTCATTTTGCAGCAACTTGTATAGTCCATGGAACACTTTAGCTATACCAATCATCTTCCAGGTCTTGAAATCCTGGACTAGGCATAAATCATGATAGAGAAAGAGTGAACAATGTAGTTGAGCAATAAGGCTTGTAACTGAGACAAGATTGAAAGCAAATCCAGGTATATACAGCACATCTTTAAGGAAAAATACTTCTGAAAAAACTACAGTGCCAGAAAAATGAGCTAATAGGTATTCTCCATTTGGCAGCTTTACTCTTATTGGTGAAATTCTTTTGAAAGTTGTAAACATATCAAGAGACTTGCATATATGATCTGTAGCTCCACTGTCCAAAAACCACACAGAATTAGATACAGATTTTAATATACCTGTTTTCTGTGTTTGATTAGATATGGAAATTGCTGATTGTTGATCATTGGTTGCCATGATGCTATTGACTGCATGCTCTCTATTGATTGTATGTGCTGTGCCATCTGCTGAATCTTGATTAATGAGTGTCATAATCTTGTTATATTGATCCGGTGTAAAAGAAATAGCTGCTTCAGATGGTTGTTGTTGAGTTGCACTCCTTGAACAGTTTGTGAAGTTATTCTCCACAGCTTGAATAGGAAACACATTAGAGTTAGGATCATAAAATTCACTTGCATTTTGATAATAAGAAGGATTCTGTTGATCTCCATAAACTGCATTGACTGCTGCATTTGCAATCACATTTGGTCTCCCTAAATTGTAGTTGTTTCTTGGCTTGAATCCTGGAGGATAGCCAATTCTCTTGTAGCAACTGTCTATAGTATGATTAGTTCCATTGCAAAAAGTGCATTTTCTTGTTGTATTAATTTGTGCAGGAAACCTTTGTCCTCTGGATGTCTGCTGTGGAAAACTTTTAGCACCAAAATTTGGTCTATAAGACTTGTTGAGCATAATCTTTGACTCAGATTGTGAACTGTGATTAATCTGCCTTTCTTGCTGTATTGCCATCGAGAAAACTTTAGTTAAATCAGGAAGAGGATCCATCATTAACACATTAGATTTAACAGACTCAAATCTCTCATTTAAGCCTCTTAAGAATCTTATGACTTGTTCATGCTCAAAGTTTCTTCTGTATTGTGTAACTGCTCCACAATTACATGCATTGATACACATACATGCAAGTATTGGTCTAAGAACTAACAGCTCATCCCATAGGATCTTAAGTTGTGTGTAAAAATCATTCACAGTGGAATCTCCTTGCTTAAGACTTGCAATTTCATCTAACAAATCAGCTATTCTGTAATTATTTCCTTGAGAAAATCTGATTTGTAAATCTCTCCATACTTCTGAAGCATTGTCTATCCACAAGATACTTTGTGCAATGTTTGGAGACACAGCCTTCTGGATCCAAGAAATCACCATTGTATTGCATCTGCTCCAGATATTATACAATTCACTGTTCTGATCAACTGGTGCAGGTATCGCTCCAGTAACAAAACCTAGCTTATTTTTGGAGGCTAGCGCTATCTTCATTGCTCTGGCCCAAGAATGATAGTTGTAATCATTCAATGGAACTGAAACAAGAACTAAGGCAGGCGTTTCATTTGGATGCAGATAGAAAGGATTAGAAGGATTTGTCAAATAGTCATTTTGAGCCATTTTAACAAAATTAAAGAAAGAAAGTAAGAACGACAGGATCAAAGATTAAGAATGAGATGGAAGAACTAACAACAGATCAAGGAGATCAAAGAAAACAACAATCGATTGAAAAGAAAGAAAGGAAAAAAAAAAACTCCAAATCAATCAGTAATAAGTTGCAAGAAGAAAAAGCATCAAATCAAAGAAGAAACTGAATAAACCTGCGCAGCACTGCTCTGATACCATGAAAAAATTAACTGAATTCATCTTATTGAATAAGAAGATGGAGAGAGCGACAGATACAAGAGAGACCTAAAAACAGAGGAAGATTACAATATTGAAAAGGAGAAGAAGAATACTCTAGAAAACTTCACCACCCAAGATCTTTATACAGTTCTTTATACATTTTTTACGGACGCCAATGACATATCAAATTTAGCTCTTAAAATCTATGACAACTCATCTTTCTCTCTTCATTCTCTGTAACTGATTTGCAACTCCTTAACTGTTTTCGTTATCAGCAAGAAGAAGGTATACTGCATATGTTTTGTCACTTGCATTCGTTAGCTGTGCGACGCCGTTTTTCTGCTTTTAATTTCTTTCTTTCTTTTATAAAACGGTGTCGTTGGCTACTAGCCGTTATTAGTAATAACGGCTTTCTTCTTCAAAACATCAGCATCTTCAACCTCTGTTAAAGACTGCCTTCTTTTCTTGTACTCTGCTTTTCTGTTTGTCCATTCCATCATCTTTAGCTCAAACTTGCAGGAGCTATAGTTTCTCTAGCAATCAAGTATATGCAACTTGCAGCGACCTTCCAGTTTTGAGTTCTTTCCTTCATTGGACTTACCATACTGACAACCGAACAGCCGATATCGCCTTCCGGAAAACCGAAACGACGACGACAAATTGGGTTGCATGGGCTTTAAATCCTAGCGGGCAACAGATGAGTGGATCCCAGGCTATTGTGGCTTTCCACAACTCTAGTGGCTCTCCTACTGCTTACACGACGCAAATACAGAGTACGTCGCCGACTATGCAACAGGGGAGCTTGACTTTTGGTGTGTCTAATCTTAGAGCAGAGTATACAAATGGATAGATGATTATATTTGCTACTCTTCAGCTTGATGATACTTTGGTATCTACAAATCAAGTTTGGCAAGAAGGTCCTATGAGTGGAACTTCTTTGGGTATCCATCCCCTGGATACAGCAAACAGAGCATCTGTTGGTGCTATCAATTTTGCGACCGGAGCTACCGCTGCCGGAAGTGCCCCAACAAGCACTAAGAAAAATGTAAGTAAAATTTTTTATATTCATTATGAAATGGAACAAGACAATTATTTGAGTTTGATTAACTTAAAATTTAAAATGAAATGATTTCAGGTTCACGGAGTACTAAACGCAGTGAGTTGGGGAATTCTGATGCCTATGGGAGTGATGATAGCAAGATACGTAAAAGTGTTCAAAATAGCAAACCCAGCATGGTTCTACCTTCATGTGGTTTGTCAATCCGCTGCTTATATTATTGGGGTTGCTGGATGGGGAACCGGTCTTAAACTGGGCAGCGATTCTCCTGGCATTAAGTACAACAAGCACAGGAACATTGGCATAACCCTCTTCTGCCTGGGAACTCTTCAGGTAATGAACCAATTTCTCTGTTTCTACCATTTCTAAAAGGTCAAATCTTTGTGCGATCTTTTCAAAGCATCCCCCACTTACGCTTCTAGAAGGAGCCTCTTTGGTCGAAATCAAAATAATATAATTAAATGGTATTACTGTGCAGCTATTTGCCTAGCTGTTGAGGCCAAAGCCTGATCACAAATACAGACTTTACTGGAACGTCTACCACCATGCGATTGGATATTGTACCATCGCCTTGAGCATCGTTAACATCTACGAGGGACTTGACATTTTGAACCACCCTGAAGATAAATGGAAATGGATTTACACTGGGATCATCATATTTTTGGGAGCCGTCGCTGTTGTTTTGGAGGTAGTAACATGGATTATTGTGATCAGAAGGAAGAAAACAGTCAACTCTAGTAAACATGTCAATGGGTATTCTCAGCAGTCTGTGTAACTTTGTATAACACATCTTCTGTATCATTTTTTGGGTCTATTACAGAGATTAGATTACCCATATATATATTTGTAGAGTTTATTTGTGTTAGGATTGATTTCGTTAGTTTAGATGCTGTCACACTATTGTTTACATACGCAGAGATTTCTATTGCATTATTCATATTTGTTTCTATTCATTTTGTATTATTATTTTTGTTTGATTTCGAAATATCTAATTTTTAAATTTTAAATTCAATTTAATTGCATTAAATTTCATAAGATCGAAGTGAATACCAGTCAAATAAACATTATTAGTTTTATAAAGCACGTTAATATAAAAGGGCAAAGGCTAAATAGCCATTGCCTTCTCTTTCACTCCAACGGACATTTCAGCTGTTGGAAGGCAACGGCCTGCATTTTTTTTTTAAAAAAATTTTTCTTGAAATCATCAAATTGTCTAAAATACAGTCGTTTTTCAACTTATACGGGGCTTTTTTGAAAATGAAAAATAATTAGAAATTTGCATAAAAGGTGAAACTGGAATTAAAATTTTCTTTTTTACACAAAATTCTATGAGGACTTCCTTAAAAATGCACAAAGTGAGGATGTAAGAATTATTTCAAGATTGATCTGTATTATAAGAATTCCATTGATACAAAATTTTGTGCTTAAGGATTTTGGTTAATTAGTCGAAATTAAAGCATGAACACTCACTTGAATTTTCTTTTTTTGCTGCAATCATTTTGAAAAGGAAGATTTTCTTGAAGAAGAAGGTGACCATTATTAAAGTATATTCAGTTTCAAAAAGCAAACCCACCATCTTTCAAGTTTGTGCATGACTTGGTAGTGACAAAATGAGCTTTCTGTTCTCAAGTCTTTGCACTATATTGGTTCAGTCTGTGTTAATTTGATATTCTGCTAAAAAGATATATAGAGAGAAATTCAATTGACGCATCCTTCGACGGTTGAGGAAATTCTTTAGACCACCTGATTATTAATCAATCCACTATTATGATATAAAATTTCCATTTACCAAAAATCTCTTTTTACCAAACTGAAGGATTGGAAACTTGCCAAACTCCATAAACAATTTCTTTTTATTTTACAATTAGAAATTTATTTTTATTTTCGATAAACAATTTACTAAGTTTTCTTATTATGGTTCTCTGAGTCTCAAAATTTTTACACTGGATTTTATAATGTAACATTTAATGATCGATTTCTCAAAAAAAAAAAAAAAAAAAAAAGCAAATTTAATGACTAAAAGTTTAATTTTTGAAATGAAACAGCAAAGGAGATTTTTTTTTTTTCCCATGAATTCCCTAATTTTGAGGTACGTGTTTATACATTAATACTGGGTCATTTCCAATAAGAATCGAATTCGAGATCTCACACTCAATACTGGGTCATTTCCAATAAGAGTCGAATTCGAGACCTCACATTCTTCACGTAAGTGAGAAGACCAACCAGACCACATCTAATTTACATGATTTTGCATATTTGATTAAACACTATTAATTAGTTATTAGTTTTGTTTCCACCTCATTGACCTTTAATTTGTTTTTTAGGAAATATTTTGCTTAATTAATGCAATAAAGAATATTATAGTAACCAAATCAGCTTGCTCTAATATTTGGTGCATGGATAATTTGGTAATTACCAGAAAACGAAAGTTACAAAGTAATGTCGACTATTTCCAAACTTTTAACAGACTTTTCTTTCATTCACATTTGTCACAATAAGCACCAAATCACTTCCTACCAAAACCAGAAGTTCATATTACAAGTCAAGACCATCTATAGACCTACTTTGCAAAAAATAATAATATATAAATTTGGAAATTTGCAGCCATTGTAGACTATTCGGTTGTTGTCTAAGAGGAAAAATCCCATTTTAGCAGCCAAGAATCAAAGCAAGCAAAAATCAAAAAACTTTCTTCCATGCACAAATCACATCACATCATCTACTATGAGGAAAGATTCAAGTCATCTGTCCTGAAAAATACATTTTCCTTCCATAGAATTTTCTTGCAAATAAATATTATCTCGACTTTTGAACTTAACAAGAAAGGTTAATCAAAATACATAACCTAACTCCCTATCTACGTTTTTCATTTCTTCCAATCTTCTGGATCCATGTAATTCCATCCATTAGCATAATAGCTTGGTGGCCTGATTTCGTTCCATAATATTATAAATTGATTCGATACATAAATTCACCTCTGAACTTTGTAATCTTGTGGCATTCTTAAATTTTACTTTGATCTATCAAACTCTTCAACTTATAAAACTACACCTATTAAACACTTTAATTTTCAAAATTATTTTATCGAACACTAAATTTGCAAAATTAGATTAATTAAACACTCATTAAAAAGTTGAAAATTATTATTCTAAAAATTATGCTAACTACATATCAAGTTGATATTTTACAGATAAAAGCCGAAAATCTTAAAAATTATTGATATTAGTGTCTAAAAGTATGTGATATTAAAAAAATTTACAAATTCAAATGTATGATAGGTCATCCATAAAATTTAAGATGTCATAAGATTAAAGTTGTATAGTTTATGTGAATTTGTGTATTCAGCCATTAAAAATTGGCAATGGACACTCTAAACAAATGTCTTTTTATTTAAATTTGCCCTTCCTTTAGGGTTCTATGTTCAGTGATATTACTAAAGATACAAGCATTTCTAGTTTCTGAATTAAACTGAAAGCTTCCTGTTGTTCTCTTGGTGGTTTATCAGACTATTTTCTACTTTATAGACTACTAGGCTTTGCTTTTGAGTTTGAATTAGGTTGGAAAAGAAACTGTTACATTACAAGAAAAAGCCCTTGCAGGGGAAAAATCAACAGTTTATCATGGAAAAAGAAGCAAACTTTCATGACATGGTCTCTCCAATTTCTTTTAGCCTATATCTAAGATGAAAATTAAGCATAAAAAGTAATAATGTAACCAGTCAACAACCCTTGACCATAGACCTACTCCACCTTCTGCTATAAATTGTATCCTAGGAAAAAAGTTATATCTCGACTTGTGTAATTACAACCCTTGAAAAGTCCACTAGCCTGCATCCATAAAACCTAGTCTTAATCAAGAAAGAACAGTAACAGACTTCTCTTTGCAAAGCAATTTCAGACTACATTTGCCTAAATCCAATGGATATAATCTCAAGAGCCATATTACTAATTAGCATACTTCTATATTTAGTCCTACTTGCCTTTGCTCAAACATGCTCAAACTACAGCTTTCCAAATAACGAAGCCTTCAATTCCTGCATCGACCTCTCATCGCTACAGGCTCAACTGCATTGGAACTACATTGCATCCACCAAAAATGTTCACATAGCATACAAAGCTCAACAAACCTCCACAGGATGGATTGCGTGGGCTATCAATCCAACTGGGAAGGGCATGGTAGGGGCACAGGCACTTGTTGCTTTCCAAAATTCTGATGGAAACATGACTGCTTATACAACTCCAATAACCAGTTATAGCCCATCCATGCAACCTGGTAATCTCAGCTTTAAGGTTTCCAATATCTCTGCAACCTATGCCAACAATGAGATGACTATCTTTGCTTTAGTGGGCCCACTAGAAAACGGAACTTCCGTTGATCATGTCTGGCAGGCTGGCAATTCAGTTTCTGATGGGATTCCTCAGTCTCATGCGCTTTCAGGATCAAATATTCAATCAATGGGGACAATACAATTCCTTTAGCTGTAGTGGAGCAAGAATTTCTCGATGTCTATGCACATGTTAGAATCCTTGTGTTATAATAGTTCAAGTATATCCGCAAGTATTAAACTTCAGTCTATTGTACTGTTATCTTGTTTTCTTCGTAAACAATAATAATAGCTTCTCTTTTGAGTTTAGAGATCTATTGGAACCTCTACCTTTTAAGAACAATACAAGAAATACAGTAAAATATAAACAATAAATGACAAATTAGCAATGTGGTTGTTCAGCATGGTTGAAATTATCCTTTTCATTTGCTGGGAAGAAAATGAGAGAAAGTAAAGCATAATACAATAATATTAACTACAGGTTCTTAATGGCTCCACATGCGTAACCACATTGCCAATCAAATTTAGCAGTTCCTCATGCTTGGGCTTTGTCATCGGTAATTCCAATGTCACCTGTCCAATTTGTAAGGATTAAATGTTACACATAAATTAAGCAGATAGCAAATGATCTAGCAAACAGAAAGTTTAAGAAACCAGTCACCAAATATATTTCTCTTAGTTTAGAGGCTTATTGAGGTTCATTTACAAGCATTGGGCTTGTAAGAAATCCTAACGCCATGATATAGGGTACAGAATATATTATATAGTTCCTCACACCACTTCACCCACCATTGACTTTTAGGGACAAAAATTTATTTAATTCAATAAATGAAAAGAGAAAGCAGATTCTACTTCCTGTAAACAGGAAAGCATAACCATACACAAACAATAACATCATCTTGATATATCTTGTGGTGCTTGAAAAGGTAAAATATAGTTACCTCTTTGAAGATTTCACTATAAGAAACCTCCTGGAAGCCCTAAAACAACCATAAAGAATTTTAATCAATCTAATGTTAACACAATCATGATATGAAAACCAAAAGAACAAAAGGCAAATGCAAGCCTTGTAGTCTACACACTATAGTGTGGGAAATTTTCTATGTAATAATTGGTTGATATTGCATGAACATGGACATGCAAAAATTTATGGGCCCATAATCCGAAAAATAAAAAAAAATGGGTCCAATTTCAAAGTACTGCCAATTCTTTGATTTGTATCAATTACATTATATACTATCACCAAGATTAATGTCAATTATAGCTAAGTCACAATTAGATTTAGTGGAAGTGTGCTGATTGATTATGTGTCATATATAGAACTCAAATAAATCCCATATTATGTATAAATTAGTTTTTAATTTGTAATGTTCAAGTAGGTTTTTTTACATTAGTGCTTTTACAAAAAGAAATAATTTGTTTCTGTAATTACATGTGTGGTCATTAAATTTTAACAAGCCACATTAGCATAATATGCAATTTATTTGACTTAACTAGACAATGTCATCAATTGGCACACTTCCTCCAACTCTAAGTCTTACCTGGTAAGCATAGACACTACTATCAAAGTTTCTATATATAATTTTGATTATTTTGCAAATTTGATCAGTTTTTGGATCTTTTGGCCAAAATAAAGCAATATGCATGTTGAGAGAGAGAGAGAGAGAGAGAGAGACCAATTTACGGAACATATTAAGTGATGTTCCATTCGATTCTCCAATTTTAGCACGGAAAAGATGGATCCCAATGTTCTGGATAGCATAGGCCATCATCATTAAAACAGATTCCTTTCCAAGTCCTTTACCACGGCTATGCTAGCAAGAGCAAAATGTAGCAGTCAGAAGGAAATATGTTAAAATACTTGTTTATTAGCCAGTTAAAATGGAAATGCAGAGAAGAGATGTTCAATCTTAAGCATATTATTTTAGGTAGAATATACTCATTGAATGTCAGACATTGTCTATTGTACTGCATTCGGCATAGATAAATCAACTCAAATGCTTCAAAGTAAATGCAATTGCCATAGCCTATATCTTAATTTGCTAGTAAGGGTTGACATTTGACAATAGTCGGACAGTTGAAGTGAAGGAGGGTACTACAAAGATTATAGTACCCTATACAAAGATGAAAGCCACAGAACTTGTAATTATAAGACACAAAACCTAGAAAATAGAGGTCTATTCACAAGTCTCAGGTGTCTTCTACTCTAAAGTGCCACCCATAGCTTTCTTATAGATGCACTAAGATAAATCATTACATAATACACATTTCATCAAATGGATACCCATTATCTGAATATCATCACTAACTTGCATAGTCTTTTTTCTAATACCCAATTAGTTGATTTGAAAAGTGATTGTAGTTCTTTGGTTAGCATTTTTTATGGAATAAATATCAGGACACGCAAAAGAAATGCACAAGCTGTCCAGTGAATTGAGCAGAAAGATCCTGTTACAAGTAGGTCCAGTTAAATGTGGCATATGCAATGTGTCCTTATACTTGAAAATATGCTGGAACATCCTGTTAACTCAGCTGTAAATGTTCTGGCCTCAAAAGCTTCAGCTCAATCATTACTTTCTAATGAAAATCTCTCCAAGCACAATTTAACTCCATGGTCTTGCAGAATATAAGGAGATGAAATCACTATTGAAGTTTGGAAGTCCCTTGGGTAAATAAGAGTGATGTGGTTGAGTAGGTTGTCAATATGGTTTTGATATTGATAGAATACAAGTGCTCAAGGAGTGGAGTAGACTGTTGTTATATTTAAGAATAAGCAAAAATCCAAAATTGCTCAAATCATTAAGGCATGAAGCTCATGAGTCACTACGAAGCTTTGAGAGAATAAGGAAAGGGGAATTAAGTTGCGACACAAAAATACAATTTGGTTCTATGATGAGAGGATCAACTATGGAGGCTATTGACTATGAAAAGAAAATCTCTATATGGTATTTTATTATTAAAAGCAGGCATAGGAAAGAGTCCTCAGAGATGTTTGATGGTGAATTTGGTAACAGAGAGATAACTATTTGTATGCAAATATCTTTTTTAAGGAATATGAAAGAGCAGTCGCTAATGGTTCAGCAACCTCGATTGGTAGAAACTAACAAAAGTTTTTCTTACACAATGTTATGAAAGCAAAGCTCACCTTTTCACTTTCGTTGTTTCTCCTTTTTGCATGTTTCTGGTTGATGATATAGCACAATAGAGAAATCCAATTTGAGTTGGAAAAAAAAAAAAAAAAAAAAAGCTAGATGCATGGAGGAGAAACTGAGCATCTAAAGGTTTCAAGTTACAGTTGAAAAAAATAGAAAATATGTAATGAACAAATTTACAACAGAAGTGGAGGTCAAGATTTCGACATTAACTTTGACAGTGTACATACATGTCATATGTCTAGGTATATCACATATGTAACCATTTGCTTAAATCAAGATAGCTAATTGAGAAGTACAATACGAATCCCAAGTAATCGCAAAATACCAAGTTACAAGAGGAAGTTTTACAAGAATGTGATTCCACCAGCTATGATAGTGTGGCAGCAATTTGTGCAATGAAGAAACAATGTGTGAATATAATTCATGTTACAGAAATAAGCATGTTAAGATGAGTGCAGAAAACTACAAGGATCGGTTGGATAGAAAATGAATTGATTAGTAGGAAATAAGGACTGATTTTTCAAATTATTACAAATTTAGCATGAGAAGTACCCTCTTCCAGCATAACTGACCCCGGGCAGAGTCAGTGAGCTATTAATACTTGATTGATCTCAGTGAACGCCTTTGCTTCAGCCATGAAATTAAGTAGTCACAATGGCATGGTTCGATTCCAGTGCTGTACCAGTTGATATGGCATGGACAAAGTGAAATGGAAAAGAAAATGTGCTGATAGAAGGGGAAGGGTTTGAAGGCATGACCCTTAGCTACTGAATCAACCGAGAGACTTGAGGAATCAACTAGTTCAATGAAATAAATACCATCAAGGACGTTCTCCAAAGAAAAATGTTTTTTAAAATGAAACTGATAACTTCATGCTTTGTCCTATTTATTAATATATCAAATGATTTTAAAATTCCCCTTACAAAGAGTATTTCAAAGTCTTTTCCTGACTTATACTTTACTTTGCATTGACATTTTTTGATAAGAGTGGACATTTGAAACAAAGGATTCATATAGTTGCTGCGCAACTAGTTTGGGACTAAGGCTTGGTAGTTGTTGTTGTTGAAACTAATAACTTCATAGAAAAAAGCTAAGCTTAGCCCACGAGCACAGATACAGGTGGAGAAGAAAGATAAGAGATTATGTACCTTTTAGGTTCAGCTATCATTATCTCAATCTCAGCCAATTGAGGGTCATCCAAGTCGTTCATATATATATTTACATCACCTATCATGGCTGGAAACAGGCAGCACATTATTAAATTTCCCATATAGGTCAATAAACTATGAAGAACTTTTCAGTAATCCAGTGTTCTCTATGTAAGAACCATAACTGATATGCAGAAGCATGAGCGTCCAAGTAAGGATATGTGGGTTCAAAGATGAACTAAAAGTAAGCTTGTGGCCAATACAGTCTTTGTAAACTATTACAACCTAGGGGTTTTAAAAATAAAAAATAAAAGATGACATCTTTAACGAACAGAAAAACAAAATAACGGTAATCAAATCTGATAAATGTATTTTGCAGCTGCATTCTCAGCAAAGAGTAACAGTAAGAAGTTAATTTGAATTGAATCACTGACCTTCCACATGGGAATTTCCATGAACAAAATCTCCATCTACTAATTCCTTATCCAGTACAATAAAAGTCCGCTCTGCAAAAACAAGAGCTCAAACCATTAATTACCCATCAAAAATAAACAAGAAATTAGCGAAATACTGGGGCAGCTAAAGAGAACTGAGAGGGTCTTGGGTCCAGGAGAGCTGCATCTGGTATTCCTCTTCGAGAGAGAGGGGCTCCGACCCGGTGGCTTGGAGCAGAGCTGGGTCTTGCATCCATTGGTGGTACTTGGGCACGTGAGCCTCCACGTACGGTACAAGGATTACCTTTTCACCTTCCAAGCTCACAGACATGTTTCTACGTTTCGCTGCCTCAAAACCCAGTATGTTTATATATCTATCTGTATATATATTTCACGAGATCGGCAATATTACTACTATTAATTGCCGTTTCAATTTCTGATGCAGCGTTGATTAAAGTTGGGGTGAGCAAGCTTCGGTTCAACCAAAAACTAAACTATACTATTTGATTTGATTTGATCGGTCTGTTTAACAAAATTCCGCTTAGTTGTTAAATTTAAAATTTGATTTTTCAGTTTTCTTTCGATTTTATCACAGAAACTGAATAAATCTACTAACTGAGTTACAATTTTTTTTTCTTTAACATAAAACTCTAATATAAAACCAAAAATGTGATTAAAATTGACTCATTTTGGTCAATTTAATTCAGTTTTCTCGATAAATCGATTTCTTTTGGAATGTAATAATTTTTGAATTCGATATTCAGTTATTTATCAATAAAATAAAGATATTTTAATTAGCTCAATTGGGTTATCTACACATTCAGTTCAATCATATTACTACATTTTCAACTTTTAATTATTTTAATTAGGAGCAATTCAGTTTGAAAGACCTAAATCTTAAAGAGATGAATTTGAAATATATTAATCATCAAAGAAATGAAATAATAAAATAATATTATGAATTATTTCTTTTTCCTTTTTCAGCAATCTCAGCTACAATGCTAAACAATAAGCATACTCCAACTTCATTTTAAATATTTTTTATTGAAATTTTGACATTTTTGGGACTAATAAATAGACATACTAAAAATTTTGGCATATCTTTATTTTATATGTTGTTGATACACAAAATTAAAAATCAATTTGCTTGGTTAAATTTAAATTTAAAAAATTAAAATTTATTTTCTTAAAATTTTGATAATTTAATTGGGAAAAAAAATCAATATTTATGAGTGACCTACTCGATTTAAAATTTGCAATCTCAATTTCTAATTTTTTTTTATGACTAATCGAGACATAGAACTTAACACATATTTAGAACAATGGACTTAAATCTTACGAAGAAAAAAATTAAGAATCCTAAACTAAGTTGCTTTTGTGTTGTCCTGCTTATCTAATATCATTGCAGCTAATCAAATATTTATTTTTATCAAACACTAGTTTTTATCGAACACATTCGTTTTCACTTTAAACTGTTGTATAAATAGCTAATAACTACCTAACAGCTATTAGAACATATAATACCGAACATATCCTTTATTAAATAATTAAAGTCTAATTTTTTTTACTGTTATATTGTGATTGTAAATTTTTTTTCTCATTTATTTTCTGAAACAACCCGAATTTTTATTTTCAAATATTTTCCAATTAAATTTAATGAATCAACAGCCTGGAAATTAATATTAATATTTTAGTGCGAATACTGTGAGAAACCGGATCGAAAACCGATTGAAAAAGCTGAAAACCAGTTAAAAATCGATGATTTGGGCCGAATCGAATCGAACCGAACTGGTTCGACCCAAACCATCTAGAAAATTCTTTTTTTTCTTATATCCAGCGCTGCACCTTCATTTCTCACCCACCATTTCTGCGCCACCTCCAGCCCACCACCGCACCACCACCTCCTCCTCCTTTCTTCCTTTTCTTCTTTCTTTCTTTCTTTTCTTTTCTTTCTTTTCTTTTCTTCTCCTTCCTTCTTCCCTGCGTCTATCTCTGTGTGACTGGCGAGAAACAGCAGATCCACTGCGCGCCGCCCAGCCCTCGCCGCCTCTCTCCACACCGCCAGTCGACCTCCGGCCACCAGCCCCATTTCCGGTTAATCGAATTCCGGCAACAATATATTAGGTATAATTTAGTTTTAGTGAATGAAATTAATTGTTTGTAGGTAATTTATTTAGTTAAGTTAGGGTTCTTGAATTTATTTAGTTAATTTATTTAGTTAATTGATTTAGTTTAGTTAGATTAATTTTAATAATTTTAGTCGATTTAGTTAATGTTAGTAATGCTAGTTAATTAAATTAATTTTATTATTTGTAGTTAAGTAATTTGGTTAATTTAATTTGATAATTGTGAGTAGTTAACAGTTTTATAATTTTAGTATTGATTTAATTAAGGTAGTTTAAATATAATGTTATTGTAATGTATAATTTGGATTGTGTGGTGATGTTGAGATTGAAGGAGGATGGGAAAATGTTGTTTGATTAATTGCCCGACGGATGGGCCGTATGGATTGAATATTTGATAAATTGTTGATATTTTAACAGGAGGATAGTCCAACTTTTAGGGGAGATACTGCCGAAATTTCGGTAGGAATTAGATTATTTTTAGAACTCTAATAGATAGTACGAATTAAATTATTATTGTTAGTAATATTATATTATCAATCATATTATTCTTATTAATACTATTATTATTATTAATATTAGTATTCTTATTAGTATTATTATAAAATATTACTTAACCTTTTATTTAAAGTTGATAAATTAGAATAAATATATAAATTAGAAAACTATATATATATATATATATATATATATATATATATATATATATATATATATATAGTTTAATTTAATAAGTGAATTAAATGACTGGTAACCAAAACTAATAAACGAATGTGAAATATAATTTTCCGAATTAGAATTCTTACTTAGAATTTTCTTGTTTATTTTAGAGGATTATAAAAATTCAAAAATGCGAGGACAAAAGCTGGAAGCATGTGGCTAAAAAGGCAGTCCTTTTAAAGGACAATAAAGAACTGTGAGTAGTGTTAGATAACTAGTATCATCCGCTTGCATTCATGCATTCACGGCTAAATGTTATCATGCATTATTTTGTTGAATTATCATACTGTGATGCACTATTTGTTGATATTAAAAATTGTTTGATTATTTGTGTTGTGACTATGCTGTGCTTTGTTTGTGTGGAATTGGGATGAAGTGGGTCACCATGGGTTTGTGAGACCGTTACCGTTATATGGATCCCGATTATGATTACCGTTACCGTTATATGGATCCTGATTACCGTTAGCCGGGTAAATGGGAGATCGGCGCCCCCGTGTGCACCTACCGTTACCGTTAACCACAGGTTGGCTTCTTTATTGGGCGCACCGGATAATCTAGATTTGATCGCAGCCCGCAGGGTGGCCTCCTGTTGTGAGCGCCTGATGATCTAGATTTGATGGAGACGACCGGGTTGCCTCCTGTTGGTATAAAAAAAAAAAAAAGAAAAAAAGAAAAAGAAGAGAGAGAATGGAAAAACAATGAGAGGGCTGGTCAAGTGAGGATTAGACCGGTCGGCCAGAATGGGGGATCGGCTCCCTGGTGCACACGTGAGAGGATGGGCCATGTGGGAGGACGGCTCATCGGGGGTTTCGGTGACTCCACTGACTAATTTCCACGTGATGTGATTATATGAAGGTGATAATAATTGTGATTGCTGTTGTATTGCCATTTGTGTGATAAACTGCATGATCATATACTAAATCGGTGATCAGATAAAAATATTTTAGCATTTGTGTGATTGTGTGGGGTGAGAGGGTTATCTAACCCTACTCATTGAGTTTGGCGCTCACCCCTGCCTACTTATTTTTTTTTCAGGTAATAGAAGAAAGTCCTATGGAGTTGAAACATTAATTATAGAAGACTGTTAATGAGAAAATAATGAAGTAAATGTACAGGTAGAGTTCCGCAATTGTATTCCAACTGGGTTGTAAATGATCAAATAGAGTATAGACATTTATTATGTGGGTTGTACTTTGGATATATATTTGTGAAATAAATTATTGGGCCTGAATCCATAATTATGAATAGAATGTAAGATTTAAATAAGTTAGGCTTACTACGGGCTTTGGGGGCCTTAAGCCCACCCAGGTCCTAGTGCCGGTCCGGCCCACGGAAATGGGTCGTGACATTTTCTTAATTAATTAAGAGATCTAATAAGTAGAAACAACACAATAGGAATCATTCCCCTTAACTCACTAAATTGGTAAAAACTTTATAGTTAAGAGAACTCGAATTTGAAACATCTTACTACTCGTACTAATAAGAAAACCAACAATAATTTTTTCTTATTTATTTAATATTTTTTTATTTTACAAATCTACTATCCTCAACAAGCAAGATGAAGAGTTAAATTTGGTATAATATCTAAAAAATACATATGCATACTACTTTATCATTAAAGAAAAAAAAAAAAAACCTAGTGATAAACCCGAAACTATTTGAAAACAGTTGTCAGAATTAAAATCTAATTAGCTCTTTTATAAAATCTTATTATTAAAAAGAATTGAAAGTTTTTGTCTGTGGATGTCTTAATTTTAATATTATCATAATTAATTCTCATTAGTTCCACTCAAAATTTTTGTTATTAAAAAGAATCAAAAGTTTTGACAGTCAATGATTAAAATAATAAAAAATTATTATTAAAAAGAACTAGAAGTTTTTGATTGTTAATCTCTTAGTGTTGCCAGAATTAAAATCTCATCGATTCCGTTATAAAATCTTGTTATTAAAAAGAATTGAAATTTTTTTACTGTCAATCCCTTAATTTTAGTGTTATCAGAATCACAATCTCATCGGCTCAGTATAAAATCTAGTTATTAAAAAGAATTGAAAATTTTTGACCGTCAATCTCTTAATTTTGTTGTTGTCAGGATTAAAATTCGTTAGCTCCGATATAAAATATTGTCATTAAAAAGAAACAAAAGTTTTTGATTATCAATCTCTTAATTTTAATATTATCAGAATCAAAATCTCATCAGTTTCGGTATAAAATCTTGTTATTAAAAAGAATTGAAAGTTTTTGACTATCAATTTCTTAATTTTAGTATTATCAGAATCAAGATCTCATGAGTTCCAGTGAAAATCTTGTTATTAAAAAGAATTACAAGTTTCACCGTCAATTCTTAAGCTTAATGTTTTCAATATCAAAATCTCATCGGTTCCAATATAAAATCTTTTTATTAAAAATAATTACAAATATTATTTGTCCATCTCGTAATTTTTGTGATTAAACCCAAGTTAATTCAATTTATTGCATGAGAAGAACAAAAATTTTGTATTGACTTTAGAATAGCTGAGTTGACAGTTCAAAATGTCAAATTTTATAATTAGACTCAAATTTAAACAATTTTATAATTTGAAATTAGTAATCTATATATTATTAAATATTTAAAATTTCTCCCTCTTTCTCTGAAAACCTAAAACCTCTCTTCTCTTCTTCCACCGGCTGCCACCGGTGAGCTCTACCGACTGTCACCCCTTTTCTTTTTTTTTTTTTATTTGATTTTTTGCAAATAATTTTCATATTTGTTTACAGAATTTTCATATTTGTTTACAGATTTGAGTTATTGTCATCTATATATTAGGATTTATAGTTGCTCATA
>NC_143153.1:3174768-3192152 GCF_041381405.1 Jatropha curcas | reverse complement strand
TTTTTTTTTTTTTAAGGGTCAACTATATGAATTATTTAAACTTATTTAAATTGATAAAAACTAAAATTCTTATTATATTAAAACTTTTATTTTACGATAAACAAATTAATTTGTTTAATATTTGGATAAATAACTATTTAGTCTCTTTGGTTTGTCATAATTATAAATTAAACCTTCCTTAATAAATCAATTAATTATTCTATAAGATTTATCTCTATTAAACTATTTGATTCTTTGATAAAAAAATATCATTTTTTAAAGCGAGAGAATAAATAGTAATTAAAATATAAATATGGTAACGCTATATTAAATATGAATGATTAAATAGTCAAATATTACATGCTTTTTATTATTTAATGGAGTATATTTATTAATATAAGAAGAATGAAATTATAATGATGATTAAACTTACGAAATAAATATTAATTCACCCTTAATCTTTTTACAATAATTTAAATTGTAGAAGTAGGGGTTTCCAATTTCCTCCATGAAACTTAATGGGTGATGCTATGGGCTTTCTATTGGCCCTCCAGTTCAAAACAATTAAGATTAAGTCAAACGACGTCGAATTAACGACTACATATAACTCAACTTGAATGAACTTTTGGCGCCACGCACATCGGAGGGTTAGGGTTTTGATTTTCAAACGATTAAGCAGATAGAATTTCAAATGAAGAGAAAAAGTTCCCAAATCAACATCGAAGATCGATCTCCGATCCGATCTTCGTTTGCAAGAGGTTTCTACGGAGTTAAGAGCTCTAAAGCTCGATTAAACGCTACGTCTAGAGAAACCCAAGGCAATTCTTTCTAATTTATACAGCTAACAAGGAATTTCGAAATTTCATACTTATAATTCAATTGAAGTTGTTCCAATTTTACAGCGAGTTTTTTTATCCTCGTCCGTCAATTTTGATTCCATTTGAATCTCTTCCTTTTTAGGTATTGACAATGGTGAATTGCAAGAATCTCCATCAGTTCCTATACAAAGAAATCAGGCTCCAAGATGTGAGTTTGCTATTTTCTAATTACGCGTTATTGTTGTATAATTGTATTTGTTAAAATTCATCTTGCAAGGGTAGAATTCGTACAATTTATTGATTGAATTAGAATTCCAGTTTGAAATTCTAATGATTTGGTATCAAATGCAGCTGATGACCCCAAAACATCAGAATTTGCTTTCTTCAAGAAATTAAAGGAAGATGCAGCTCATAATTCTCTTCCCCATTCACTGTCTCAAAATAAAAACCAATCTGTAAAGTTCAAATCAACTGATTGTTCGAGAGGTGGGTTTGAGGAAGTCATGTTTTTTTAACTTCAGCAAAGTATAAGCTTTGCAATATATTATTGGGTTTGTAAGCAGTGCTGCAATAGCTTGTGTGTGTGTGTGTGTGTGTGTATACACACGTACATATACATTTTTAGTGCATTTGACTGGTAGTTTTTTATGCATATATCTATTTTTAGACTAATTTAGCTTAAAACATATGCATTGGATGCAGAGAGAGCCAGTGTTATCGAGAATAAACATAATGATTTCAAGTCCTCATCGCTTCCTAAAAATGTAACACCTGATAATTTTGCCTCATTCCTCTCACCACTTGGTAATTCATCGAAGAAGTCAGGTAACGTGTTCCCTGTTCTCTTTTGCTGTAAAACGAATATTGAGGAAGAGAAATGAAAGGAACTGGAGCTATGTGTTCCCAATTCCTGATATTATAAAGTTCCTCGTACAAAATAAACCTTGTTTCCATTGCTCTCGTGTGTTTCACAAGCAAATTAAATATCGATTAATTATTGAAAGTTGTAAGCTTTTATTTTTAACAAAGCAAGTCAGAATGTAGTTGATGGATGATAGTTTCAACAATTGTAAAGAAAATAAGTTATAATGAATAGTTAGTGGTTCAAGTACACAAATTAAAACATGCTTCACTTTGCAATAAATTCCTTATCTTATGGAATAATCAATGTTGTTTTCCATGGTCATGCATAATCACCATCTTCTTCTTTTTCCAATTATTTCTGAGTAAAGCTTCCAATTTTGTTACTATATTCGATATTAATCTAAAATTACTTCATGGTGTTAAAATATTTCCTCCCTTCTGTGAATAATCAGTGTTGTCTTTTTTTGTTGGTAGGGGTAGACATAAAGAAATCTAGTACAACCTGGATAGATATACACAGTGCACAGGAAAAAGTGAAGGAATATGGTAATGCGTTAAGAGGTTGAGTTTATCCTCATCGCCTACTCCCTTTTTTTTTCTTTATTGAAGAGATTATGAAAGAATATATAGAATCTAATCAAATATTTGGGATTTTTATAATGCTCTTCTGACACTTGTTCTTCATACCAATCTTTTTTGAACTGATTTGTATCCATCTTCTTGGCAACAATACGAGCCCTCATTATGTGCGTACTTTGGCACTGCTGACCTTAAGATTATGTTTTGTTTGGCGGAAGTCATTTTTCAATCTGCAAATATCCTTTTCTCCTCTTTCTTTTCTACCCAGCTCGGGAATGCAATAGTCTTACTAAACTGAGAATGTAATGTCATATGCTTATTTAAACACAATCACTGTCTCAACTTTTCAGGGAATCGATGCAGCAATGCTGACGTCTTTACCAGAAAAAGACAGAAACTACGTCAATTGGTTGCAAATACCTCGTTTCCTGAAGTTGATAAACTCTGTTCTAAGGGGTTAGACACATCACTATTAATAAGCCATTTCATTTTCATTGTTCTACATTCATGGACAGGATAAGAAATTTTCACAGGTATGATATTGTCTCTGCATTGCTCAGTAAGCTGTTCCCTGAGAGCAATGAGGACCAGGTATGATTCTTTTCCTTCTGAGGAGACATATATTCTTTAACGCGTGTAAGTAAGGAATATGGTACTGTTTCTTGCAGAGTTTTGGGCTTTTAGAGACGAGGAAATTGGACATTGATGCCAAATCCAGGTCATTTACTTCTCCAGAGTCAGATATGGACTTCAAGAAATCTGATTGGATGCCTAAAAGGAATTTTTTGGAACTTGAATGTGGGGCCTCCTTTGATGTTGAATTCTCATCTTGTTGGTCTGAAATACCCAGAGCGCTTCCAAATCCCAACTCTCCGGGCTGTTATTTTCAGACAACTTATTCTGACAACAGAATAATGGAGGTTGATCATGAGATAGGAGAAAGAACCGCTCCAATTTTATGCACTAAAGTTGATTCAGCTTTTGATTTCCATATCAATAGACATAGATCTCTTACAATGGGGCATCTCAAAGAGTTTGATGAATTCCATTATCCTATCAAAACTGTGCACAGAAAGCCCCAGGCTCTTCTGCTTGGTGGCGAGTTAGATAACGCGATAAATAAAGAGCTGAGCTTGTGTCCCGTCCTGTCAGGTTCATATGGCAACGATCTCCAGCTGAATCTCGATAACCATGTCATTTCGGGTGGATTAACTGCGTCTTCACTTCAGTTCGCCCCTTCAACAAGCAACAACAGTGATAATTTTGAAGAATGTTTTCTTCAAGTTAAGGATGACAACATTGTTAAAGTTATTAACAATTTTTTGTTACCCTTATCACATGCAGCAAACCATCTGAATTCGAGTGATTATTATCGTTACGACACCACATTCAAAGATAGCCGGGTCTTGCTTTCTCCTCAAAACCACCTTTGGTTTATCAGAAAGGAACTGAATGAGGACCATTATTGTCTCAACAAAGAAGCATTATTCTCCCCTGGACTAGATTTTTATCTAGAGCCAAAGTGCGTACTACCAGTAAGAGATTCTTTAAAAGATGATTACTCATATGCTTGCCCTGCTCTTGAATTTCATCGAAACGAAGGCCTATCTTCATACTATCTGCTTGGAGATGAGAATGCAAATTGCTTAGATGGTTTAAGTAATAAAAAGATCATGAACGATGAAACGGTTAATTTCAATGACTGGTCCACCTTTTATTTCGAAAAGAAGGTATGTTCTTTGTTACTCGATAAATCAAACAGATATGAATCTGAAGGAGATATATAGTGTGATGTCAAACCAAGTGAAATATGAAGTTTCCTATGGTGTATTTTTGTCCTTGCTTTGTAAAAAAATATTATATCGCCTCGAGGCTAACGGGTTACAATTTCAAGAGAGTTTTGAAGGTAGGCTTACATATATGTTTTACGGGGTATTGCTATGGATGTGATCCGCAACAGAAAGCTTTTGAAGCGGCTTTTAGTGTTTTAACTAAACGTTATTTTTTTTTTTTATTCGGTAATATAGTGTTTAAATTAGTTTTTAGAGGTTAATGTAGCATTTTATAAAAAATTAACTCATGTAATATTTAGTTTTTAGCGCTTTATGAAAGCTATTTAAATAACTATAAAAACAATTAATTTAGCTAAATAAACCCTATGTAATGTTTAACTGGTTGGAAATTGAGCTACCATTCTTGATGGTATTGATATTTGTTGCTTTGGGTCACAAGTTTTACAATCTAGATCACATTCCTAGTACCAAGTCATTAAGATCAAATCTTTCTTGTGATTTTATGTCCTGAAACAGTAATACCTGTCCCAACCAGTTGGCCAAATGTTTATTTTTTCTTTGAACATGGACTTGCATTTTTTTTTGTTGCTGGTAAAGAATGCATACTTCATTAAGAATAGTGATCACTTTTACTGCAAAGAGCAAATCTCTTATTTCAAGTGGTACGATGAATCAACCTGATTGATTTATAAATTATTTTTAATAGTATCCTTTGCTTAAAGGTTTTTGACTCTTTCCTTTTATTTTTATGGAAGTAGAGGACACTTATCACTCCCATCGACACGCATGAGAAATTTTTATTTTGGTTTGGTAGGCTTAATCACTTACTATCACTTTGTTGGTCACCTAACTTTTGACCTCTTTATATGCAATTTTATGCGTATCTAAAGGCGTAAATTATATTAATGTCCGAAGTCATTCCATAATAAATATCCCAAACCCAAGCAAATTCCATTAAAACTCTTATTGAAATCATTTAAAGGACAAAAACGAACACACCTGGCAACAGCCCCGCCCGCTCCGGCGAGACTCTCCTCCTTAACTGCCATTTCTTCCTCAAAAAAAAAAAAAAAAACCGTCACCTCGTTCAATTAAGTCTTACTAATGTGGTCCCACTTTGCCACGTGACTGTGCCCACTTTGTCTGCTGACCTCATTTGTCTGTTGCTATAACCACCATTCAGTTGATCCCTTTACCTGACGAATCTGCCCCTCTCTCGTCAATAACCCGTTCTTTAGGTTCCTTAGTCTTTATAAGCTGATGATGATAGTTTCTTCTTCCTTTTATTTAAACAGAGCACCATTAATAACTTTTATATAATTTTATTTTATTTAAATAATTATTGTATAACATAATAATAAAATGGACTTCAATCTTCAATGTAAAAGGGCAGAAATAACACTTAATTTGCTCCTAGATTTAGTGCAATATATAATTTATCAAAAAATCTTTTTTTTTTTTTTTTTGTAAATTATCTCTTTAGCTTCCATATTTTAACAAAAAAATAAAATAATAATTTTTAATATTTTTAACTGATAAAAATTAATACTATTATTAAGTATAAATTATTATTATTAAAAAAAAAAAATCCATGTATTTCTGCCACCCACAATAATGATAAGTAAGAATAAAAACAGTTCAACATAATTAATTACATCCAATTAAATTTTGTAACTTTGCTATTTTTGGATAAGACAAGAACATCCTTTGAAAATAACATGTAATGACAATTCTAATATGCAATAAATGGAGCATGTTCATCTCTTATTGCCCAATTTTGGATGCATATGCAATTTGTACAATTTTCAAATGTTAAAATAGAAATATGTAATAATAAGATTTTGACTTTACTTTTAATTTAGTTATTAATAATTAGCTTAATTGTCCATTTCTTTGATTAAAAAATTTTATATTTCGTATCTTACCAAAAAAAATATTATTAGTAAACCAAAATATTTCAACTATATAACATAATTTCAAATTCCACTTTGTGGTTTCACAAGTCAACTATTGAAAGAAACCCCTTTTCATTTGCATGTTTCTTTCCACCATGATATTGGGTTGTTGAATGGACCATCAAATTTTTTAATAAATATTAAAATTATTACTATAATGTCTAATAACTGAATTTCATCAATTAGTTTGGCTGATTAAAAGAAAAAATATTATTCAGCATGATTTATAATTATATATCGAAAAAAATACTTCATCCGACTCATAAAAATATGTCTAATTTAACTTCAATAGATTAAAAATATATAACTAATATAATTAAATATAACTTATATACCCTTATAGTTTTTTCTTAATCCATGAAGACTTGTATTGTTATTAGATTGTCTAATAATAAATTTCACAAATATAATAAAATAACCCAACTCCACATATTGAACTTTGATCGATAAGTTGATTATGGTAATTCTTAAATTTAGTGTATCAAAAAATTTCTTTAGAGAAAAAATTTATAAGAATTTGAATTTCTGATATTTTCTATTATGAACGAGATCACTAATTCTTAGCAATTAGCTACCATCAATTTCTTTTACGGGAGCTTATTTTGTTTTTCTGATTTTTAATATAGTATTACCTTGAAAAAGAGATATTCAAAGAAATAGTAGTTGAGTGAATTAAATTATTGGTTGCAAATTTTAATTTTGGCCATGAAAGATTTTGTTGTGAGGTCATAGTGGTTGGTGGTACGTCCCTTGCCTTGCTACCTCTAAATATCCATAACCTTCTTCTTCTTTTATTTTTTTATTTTTTTATTTTTTGTATGGTCGATGTCACTGTTCAAACAATCCACACTAGCCACTGGCTAGGCTTCATATGCCCCATGGAAGTCTAGACATATATAATATTATAATGAACAAAAAAAAAAAAATACAATAAATTTTTGAATCCTCGTAAAATATTAATCTAAATCAAAAATATCTAAATGGTCGATATAAGTTTGTGAAACTATTTAGTTTCTGTTTAGTGAATTATAAGAAATGTAATCTAACGTAATCAGATTATATTATAAATATATTTAATTATCACCCGTTGATATTAGTGAAAATCAATTGAATATTCAAGTGAATTTTATTTATTTTAATATTATAACTTATCATGGCGTAAAAATACATGTGTAAATAAATAAATATTTAATTATATTTTATTACAGTCTGTTAGAGCTGATTAAATAATATCGTACTATCACTTTAATATAATGTAATTTTAATATATATATATATATAATGCACCCACCGCCATTATATTTCATGCTGTAAAAACTTATGATAATCACATCTCAACGGAAATCGTTTTTGATCATTTTTTTAAACATGCTAGCTGCCAGCATATCAGTCCAGTGGTAAATATATATGCGGACCGACAATAGATGTAGGTTTAAATCTCCTTTCTCAATATTTAAAAAAAAAAATTGCCAGCTGTCAAGTTGGCATTGAAGTGTAAGATTATCCATGAGGGAACGTCCATGTGTTATTTTTCTAAAAAATATTAATGAGGTATTATTATTTAATTTGTGATTGAGTAGTTGAATGTTTGTCTAAAATTCATAGTTTAAATTTAACCTTTTTTATTTTTTAAAAAATATTTCTTACTTATAAAAAAATATAAGTTGGACTGCATCTTGATATAGAGGTGCTATTATTAGAGTAGATTCATTTAAATACCACTTCCATTTAAAACGTAAATATATATATATATTCAAATAAAAATAAATAAATTGGGACATATACGAAATTGGTAAAAATAATATTGATAGAGAAGACTATAATTCAAATCGTGTCATTGTAGAAGGATTTTGGGAAATAAATTAAAAAAAATAAAATAAAAGCACGAACATTTGCAGTAGTAAGGCGTGCAGAAAGGTGGTATTAATTTGTATTAGGAAAAAAAAAAAAAAAAAAAAGATAGAGTGACGTGTCTCTTATAAAATGCCAACGTTTGAAAATTGAACATGTTGGCTCCTCTTGACCAATCAAGAAAGTAGAATGATGATAAGTAATGATTTCAACTATAGTTCATTAAGATAATTAAAATTGGAAAGCAACTTAACTTTATGATTACTATGTAATTATTAACTCACATTTTGTCCTTAATTAAGGTGATCGATGCACTCATATCCCTCTTTTTGTAATATCTTTTTATTTATTTTTTCAAATAATTGAAATTTATCCGATATAAAATATTCTATATCGTATCATATCTATTTTTATTTTTATTGTCTTATTAATTAAAATCGGTTATATATTTTTTAAAAAATATTTATGTAATGTTTAACTTTTTAAAATTCTATAAAACGATATTTAAATAGCTAACAATTAAACCTTATTAAAATAATTAACAGTTATCAAAACAGTTAATTTTCGAATAAATCATAAATTATTATTTTAAATTAAAATGCGAATTTGCAACCGCTAATAATTTGAGGGTCCATACTTACCCATGAAAATGATTTCCCCCACCATTGTGAAATCAATTTTAGCTTTATCACCAACATTTTTTTGGACAATATCTAATTTTTAAACAATTATTATAGTGTAAAGGTAGTATATTCCTACTAATAAATTAACTAATCATCTCCACAGTACTTAGACTTGCCTGTAATAACTATACTTGATGAAGAGTAGAGGACCACAGCAGCAAGCAAATGAAATTATTTTATTATTTAATATAATAATACTACTATTTTTCTGAGTTATTTTAGTTCAATGGCATAAGATATCATCTTTTAAAAGCCAGAAGAATGATTACAATTTAAATTTTGTTTTGGATTTCAATTTTCAAAATTATCACTTTGCCTATACAACTTCAAAATTTTCAAAGTAGAGTCAATCAATCATTTTTAAAGAAAAAGGAAAAAAAAACTATATGCAAATAAATTGAAATAGTTATATAAAATGGGCGCGAGTGAATATATATATAACACTAATTTAAATATAAAATTCCTGTTATTTGATTGTAATATTGAAAACTAATAAAAAATTATTAAAAATTTTAATTTATAAGAATCATAAAAATATTTAGAATTAAGCAAAACTCATATCCAAAATATTATTGTTTAATATGAAAAATGCATAAAAATAAAAAAAAATGCAAATAATTTGTGATTGATAATTATCTGTGTATTTATAATTATGTTTTGAAAATTTTGTTTTTCCCAAAAAAGGAAATTTATTTTCTTATGACATGAGCGATCGATTTTAGAAAATTTTAATATCTCTCACTTTTCATAATTAAACAAATTGATTTATTTTCTGATTTTAAAAAAATATTTTCTGAAAACAAACAGATTCTTAATATATAAATATAATATAATACCATAAATCCGATCGATTATAGTAAGTGAAAAACAGAATGTTGTGGAAGACAGTTTTCACCTTAAATCATGTTACCTTTAGACAATTTAAGAAAAAACAAATTAATAGTTGCTAGTGTAATTTATAATTCATCTAAAGATTATTAATTAATTGCCTTAAAAAAAAAAAAAATACTATTTGTTGATTATTTTAATTTTATTTTACGTCGTTTACTGTTAACGCTTTCTATCTCTGTTGTTACGTTCTCTCTCCGTAAGCGTAATCGTAACACATAAATCAATCGCAATTAAACAATTCCATTTAAAGTCCGACGCTCTGTCGGTGAACAAAATGCCGATTTCTCTCTCTGCTTAACTCACAGTTACTGCGCACAAACTTGCAGATCTCCAAACGACCATTGTCCACGGCGAATCTCTGGTCATATTCTCACCGGAATGTCAATTCCCGGCCACCAGGTACCAACCCAACCCTTTTTTTTATATCTAAAATGGATTTTTTCTGCTCTCTTTCTATTTTTGCTTTTATTATTTCTCTTAACTTTTTGCTTCCTTTCTTCGATCTCGCTCATTTCAATGCTCTTATGATTATTATTTCCTCTTTTTCCTTACTTGAATTGCCGAATCTAATCCTCTGTGTCTCCTCTATCTCTTGATAGATTTTGCTCTCTGTGGAAAGTGCAGCTTTTTGGAAGCTGTTTTATGTTTCGTGGATACACATTCTGCTTTTATTTCTAAATGTACTTTGGTTCTCAACTGATTTTTGAATCTAAAGTTTTCATTTTTTATTTTATTTTACTTTATTTGCCTTTTTTTTTTTTTGTCTTCTAATTGCTCTTTTGATTTGCATGATATTAGGCTTATTGTAAGGTTTTTGTTATGATTTTTTCTGTTAACTTCATTTCTGCCTTTTATTTCGCTTTGAGTATTGAATATTTGGGCTTTGGTTTTCAATTCGGTTGAATTGGCAGTGCATGGAGACTTGATCACTTTTTTTAATTTGGAGTATTTCAGGGCTGATACTAACTACAGTGACGCACTTGATGTGATTTATCGGTAGAGAATATGTTGGAATCTCGCTGTAGTTTCTCGTTTATTCTTTTTCTTTTTCTCTTTAATCAAAGCCTTTGTTGTGATTTGATTGGCTTTTCTACTTTCTTAACGAACTGTTTTCTTTCCCCTTCTGATGTCTTTCTCTAAATTCTCGTGCCAAATTTACCCATTTGTTGTTCACTCACAAATCAATACCTTTCACCTCGCAAATTTCTGGGAAAAGGGGGGAAAAAAGGACACAGTTTAATGGGTATCTTTTTTTTTTTTTGATTAATTAGTTTGAATTTGAATATCTCTGAGCTTGAAGCTCTTGTGCAGAGTATTACAAGTTTGGTTTTGATGTGTACTGGGTTTTGGGTGATCTGTCTAGAGCAGTAACTTTTAGGCTTCTTTCTTCCTCCTCCCCTTCCTTTTCCTGCAGGTACTATTAATGCATTACTATATAACTGTTAGATTTCATCCTTTTGTGAAATGCACTATTCTTTAAACTATTTTCTGGCTTCCTTTTGTCTTGTTATAGAGCTTGTTCTGTTTGTTTCTTTTTTTGCTTTTGTTTCTTGTAGTCGATTTTGCTCTTTTTTTTTCTTTGTTATTTCTCTTCATTTCTGTTTAGGAGCTTTTCCTATCTGTATCCTCCCTTTATTCTCTCTCCCTCGGGTGATAAACTAACTTCAAAACTGTAAATTGTGGACACCAGGTGTTGAGATGAATGGGATTCAGGGTAGAAAGACTCAGAATGTAGAGAAACCCTTTCCAGGATGCTTGGGCAGAATGGTGAGCCTTTTTGATTTGGCCAATGGTGTAACTGGAAACAGGCTGCTTACTGATAAACCACATCATGATGGTAATATCGTTTTTCTACGTTTTATGTATTTCTTTTAAAGGAAATGGCTATTTTGAGCTCCAAAAGCATGATAAATGTTGATTATCTTTAGTAGTTTCATTCAGCATATAGGTTTCTTGTCTAAACTTTGCTACAAAAAAAACTTTAGTAGTATTTTAATATTTTCTTAGTATACTGACTGTTTGATTAAATTGATCAGTTAAAATGTTTCTCATCTATAAAGTCATCCTTTTCCAATCACATAGAACTATAGCTATGTCAATTAGGCATTAGGTTATATCAACTCAAATTGAAGGCATTTGGTTACATCAACTCAAATTGAAGCTTCAGGTTGGCTCACACATTGGGTACGTATTCATTTCAAATTGTTGATCTTGATATGTGGTGGTTTGGCAGGCTATTCACTTTCAAGGAGCCGTTCAGATGTGGCAAGGATGAAAAGTTCCTCCTTTGGAGATCACGTTGAAGATAAAATGGTAAAAAATCTGGAGTATTTATTGGAAATGCTAATTTAGATCAGTTAAGAAACAAATTTGTGCAGAAAACTTGCATGCATTTGTTTGGTGTTGCATTTTAATATGCTATGAGATAGTCTCTTGATTTGCTCGGTATTGTTGGTTTGCAGATTGTGTCTGAATTAAGGAGAAGCTCCTCAAATGCGAAAGCAAATGGAACACCCATGAAGACACTCATTGCCCAAGAAATGTCCAAGGAAGTGGATTCTAGACATAATCCACCCAATGTGGTGGCCAAGTTGATGGGACTTGATAACCTCCCACATCAGCAGTCTAATTCAGCTACAGAAAGGAGCCACTCAAAATGTTATTCGAGACGTTCTTTAAGTCACTCGGGGATCCTAGTGGACTGCTGGGAGCAAGATCATAGTTTTCCAGACAAGCAAATGCACTCTGAAGGTCACCGATGTGAAGAGCAAAATGAGTACAAAGATGTATATGAGATCTGGCAGCAGTCCCAAAAGACAAATGCCAGGGATAGTTCACCCCACAAGGGAAGGTATAATGAAAATGCAAATGAGAAAAAGATGGCCCTTGTTCGCCAAAAGTTCATGGAAGCAAAGCGTTTGGCCACAGATGAGAAAGGCTGCCAGTCTCGAGAATTCCAAGATGCATTGGAAGTTTTAAGTTCCAATAGAGATCTTCTCCTGAAGTTTCTGGAAGAACCTAATTCCATGTTCTCTCCACATCTTTATGATATGCAGCCTATTCCTCCACCTGAGACAAAACGCATCACTGTTCTTAGACCTTCTAAGGTAATTAATAATGAAAAGTTTGCAGGACTGGGGAAGAAGTGTGATAAACAGGCTAAGAAACCTGAACAGACCGGTCAAGCTACTGTGTGGGAAAAAAGTAACTCTGGCTATTCGCCTACTTTTGCCAATCAACGGTTTGAAGAATATCCCTCTCAGCCAACTCGGATTGTAGTATTGAAGCCTAGCCCTGGGAAGACTCATGACACCAAGCCTTTGGTGTCACCTCCTTCCTCATCCTCAAGAACAATGCAGGGTGAAGAATTTTATGAACTTGAAGATGATGAGGCACAAGAACCAATGGAGGTGGCAAAGGAGGTCACACAGCAGACTCTCCTTTCTTCTGTTTTTTCCAATGGCTATATTGGTGATGATAGTTCTTTTAACAGATCAGAGAATGAGTATCCAGTGGGAAATCTCAGTGATTCAGAAATCATGTCACCGACTTCTAGGCATTCATGGGATTATATCAACAGGTTTGGTAGTCCTTATTCTTCTTCCTCTTTCAGCCGTGCATCATGTTCTCCAGAGTCTTCTGTTTCTAGAGAAGCAAAGAAGCGACTTTCTGAAAGATGGGCTATGATGGCATCAAATGGGAGTTCTCAGGAACAAAAAGCTACTCGGAGAAGCTCTAGCACGCTGGGTGAGATGCTAGCTCTTTCAGAGACAAAGAAGTCAGTAAGATCTGAGGAGGAGACTACTAACAAGGAACAAGAACCAAGGGGATCAACTTCTTGCTTGGCTAGTAATTTGGACAGGGAAGAAATTGTGGCTGCTTCTCCTAAAAGTCTCCTGAGGTCTAGATCTATGCCTGTGTCTTCTGCAGTGTATGGTACTGGGCTTAATGTTGAGGTTCCAGATTCCGAGACTGGCAAAACAGAAGTTGCCAAGGAGCTGACGAAGGCTAAGAGCACGAAATCATCTTTAAAGGGAAAAGTTTCTAGTTTATTTTTCTCAAGGAATAAGAAATCAAATAAAGAAAAATGTGGTGCATCTCTCTCTAAAGATGAAGCTCAATCTGCCGCTCCTGAAACAGCAGGATCACCAATACCCCGTTTTGGAAATGTCTGTGTTGGTGCATCTCCATCCACTAATAATGGCGGCCTTGAAGGTAGCTCGTCTCCTAGTTTACGTGGACCATCAAGCAAAACTACTTCTCCTGATTGGGTTGGCATGTCTACAAAACAAGGGTTTGTTTCACGGGAGGTATGCCAATGCAAGCCTTTTTTTTTTTTGTTTTCTATATTTGATTTATGCTCAAGAGAAGTGGCCTCCTCGTATTTCCCCATCTATCTTTGCCAAGTCCCGTTTCTACTTGTGACTTATCTTTGGTTTTCTAAATAGTTTTAGTTGAAGAAAATAATGATCCCACTAGAGTGGGTAGAACCTATAGCTAGAAAATTGCCTTCTAGGTGCCATTATTATGCGAGGTATTACAACTATATGGTGTCCTGATGCTTTTGGGCTTATATTGCATTACTAATTTCCATTGTGTGTGTGAATATCAATATTTTTCTTTCCATAACTGAATATCGAGCCTTTAATAACTCATCATTAAATCTTATATATATATATATGTATATAGGGAGCCTTGTCAGTGGCAAAGCCAGGGAATACAAGGGAGAACCAGGATCAGCCAAGTCCCATCTCAGTTTTAGAACCACCATTTGAAGAGGATGACAACACAGTTCCTGAGCTTTCTGGCAATATCAGGACAAGCCGCCGAGGTAAACTTCGTCGTAGCACCAATTTAAAAGTTAATGATACATTAACTGCGTCCTTAACTATCTTAAACTTGTGTTCATTTATTTATTTATTGTTGTAACAGGAGCAGAGGTGCCTCTTAAATCTAATTTGATAGACAAATCGCCACCTATAGAATCCATAGCTAGGACCCTATCATGGGATGATTCTTGTGCTGAGACAGCTACAACATATTCATTAAAAGCCTCTTCAATCTCTTCATGTCCAGAAGAAGAAGAACAAGACATGCGCTTCTTCATCCAAACACTGTTATCAGCAGCCGGCATTGATGGCAGCACGCCATTAGATTCAATTTTTGCTAGATGGCATTCACCTGAAAGTCCATTAGATCCTGCATTGAGAGACAAATATGCTAATCTAAATGACAAGGAGCTTCTACACGAGGCGAAACGAAGACAGAGGCGATCAAACCAAAAACTTGTGTTTGATTGTGTCAATGCGGCACTCGTGGAAATCACCGGTTGTGGGTCAGACAGGAGCATAAGGGTTATACAGGGGACACCACCCACACTAGTGGAGCACATATGGGCCCAAATGAAAGAGTGGTTTTGTAGCGAAGTGAGGTGTACTTTTGAGGACAGTGGGGACAGCTCCAGCTTGGTGGTGGAGCGGGTGGTGAGGAAGGAGGTGGTGGGGAAAGGGTGGATTGATAATATGAGAGTGGAATTAGACAATTTGGGAAAGGAAATTGAAGATAAATTGCTGGCAGATCTTGTGGAGGATGCTGTGATTGATCTGACAAGTTGGGTTTGATGAACCTATATCTTTTTTAATCTTACCTTTTATTTTTCCCTCTCTATTTACGGCAACTCTTATTTGTCTATTTGTGTATTTGATTCTCAACAATGATGGTCCCTACCACCCCCACCTCCCCATTTGTTCAATGCTGCAAGTGATTAAATTAATATCTATTTTGTCAACTTGTTTGGTTTTGGTGTTCTTGTTGATAATATAGTATGCCTGCTAACCTGTGACTATTAGACTATCAAAGTCTTCCTGTTATATGCATATTTTTTTCCATTCTGTAAATCTGCCATGGCAAAAGCTAGTTTTGGAGGTTTTGTCCTGATATATTTGGTATTTTTCCAGTGGAGAGATGGGTCTGTGGGGACTGACCCACTTGAAGATAAAGCTCCAAGCTTGACACGGTGAGGCCATTTCTTGTCCTCAATTAAATGGTTAAACTGAGTTATTTCTGATGAGACTGGGCCATATCAAATTTATTCACATTCTCCAAAGCTTTCTGCCACTATGTAACTCCTAGGATGACAAAGAAGAACAACAAAAAGTCTAAGAGATCATCTTTTCTAAAATTTGTTTCACACTGGGCTTGAATGCATTTTCAAGTTTACTAGGGTTTTTTTTTTTTTTTTACCCGGTTTTGAATGTTGTTTGCATATTCTTGTTTCCCCGTTTCTCATAATACCAGCAAAGTATTACCTTTCCACCTTAAACGCTAACAGCTAATCACAATTGTTAAACTTGGTAAAATGATATTGTAATGGAAATAGACAATATATACTCATTTAGAAAGCTAAAAATAAATTGCATATGGCAATGACATATACCAAACCCTAATATATTTTTCAGATTAGGTATTTGTTATGGTGACTTGTCGCTTTCGTCTATTCATATGTGAAATATATGTATAAATCTTCTTTCTTTTCCCTTTTTTTTTTTTTTTTTTTGATTCCTTATTCCTTTTATTTTTTAAATTCTATTCGTGGTCAAATCATACAACAGGATATATCCTCTATCTACCATATTTATTCTGAGCATGAGTTACGTGAACCAAAATGTAGGTGGATTACATAATAAAAAGAAATTTTTTAATCTTGTTACTGTTAATAATTTAATCTATTAAACTCTCTTAAATATTTATTTATTTTTAATTATTGCATGTTTAAAATTTTTATTTTCTTAATGAACATTGGAATCATTAAGCTTAAATTGAATTAAAGAATTATTATTATTATTATTATTGATGCTACAAAATTTTAATAATTTTTAAAAAATTAGAAAAAAAATTTGTCTAATTTTGATTCCAAATTAAAATTGAATTGAATAAGGCAATTTCAGAAAAAAATTTTAGAAATTGCACAAGGGTAATATGGTTTCAGTTTTTTTTTTTTTTTTTTTTTTCTTTCAACTGGAATTGACAATTTTGAAATTGACTGTCCCAAACCATGGTTCATGCCTATTTTAATCAATATTTTTTTAATGTTGAAAATTAAAATAAGTCATAATATCCACAAATCCTCCCATATCCATATCAAAACCCGAACGTGTCTTGCAATGTAAATTTCAAATTATCAACTAGAGTGTCTTGCAATATGAGATTATTACGTAGTAAAAGAAAAGTTACATTTCACTTCAATCAATTAATTATTTATACTTTTCATCAAAGGGAAGAAAATAAAATAAAAGAGGGTTTCTTTTAAGCCATACTGGTACTTAAAGTTGGCTGAGCTGAAACTATAGGGCCAAAAAAAAGATAATCATGAGAATATAATTAATGGGCACTTCTCAAAACAAAAAAAAAAAACCATAATATTCTAATAATGGCAGACATTGAGACACAGGCAAAAGTGCAACTGATAGAATCTACCGCAACCAGCCAAAATAAACAGATGCTTTGCATATACCTCTGTGAAACAGAGGGCTCGTGACTTTAGGACTATAATAAAATTGTAAATTTATACAATAAATATATAGTTTTATCCTGTCCATGATGGGATCCCTAAATTGTTGCTGAAGAAAGCTACAGTTTGAGATGTGAAAGCGACACTGATATTTTTTGTATTGTGTGCATGTGAAAGTAGTTATCATGGAAATGAAATTCAAAGTTGAATCATTTTAAATTCCCTTTTCCTAATTATCTTCTCCTGTTCGAGTCGTATTCATTGATGATATTCAAAGGAGAAGGCTACTTTAATTTCGTAGGGCCTAAAAAAAGCTATTTATCAGGCAAATTCTTTGCTGTCTATTATCCAATCTGAGGCTAACTAATGTTTGAACTTTTAGTAATGGAGAGGTAAGAGATCCCGTGACTTGCTGCTAATAGTTATATATTTCTCAGCTTCAAATTTCCAAATGACTTTGA
>NC_143153.1:1855930-1881409 GCF_041381405.1 Jatropha curcas | reverse complement strand
TAACCAAATAAATGTTGCATTCTAGTTGTAGGAGTCCTAACCTCTTCCTAATTTCAAAAACCTATTCTTAATCATTGGGCTAAAAATTTCTTTGGGTGCAGCATACTCTTTAAGGGGTCATCTGACATTTATTGCTCTCTAATCATAGATGGGAGTAGCTTATCTTGTTAGATAATAAAATCTCAGGTTAAATCATTTTGTTTTGTGCCAATCCATCCTCATTTTTTTTTGCCAAAATTGTATTTAAACATGAAATTAGAGATAGGTGGGAGAAATCAACTTGTGTTACACCTGGATCAACGGGCATTATTCTCTGGTGAAAATGTCAAAGATACTGTAGTCTCAAAATTTCATGTAGGATATTCCACAAAAAATGTTTTCTTCAATTAACATGCGCTGATATATTAGCTATGCCATGGAAGTACATGCATTCTTAATAGTATTATGCGACTACATCTCATTCAATGCACCTAGTTGCCTGATGACATTGTCAATGCTATAATGTTCCCTAATACATCAAGATGAGAGTTGGTAGCAAGTTGAATTGTTTACTCTTTACATTATACTTTTTAATGGACAATATATATTGGTGAGGCAACATTTTTCAGCGGAATTTTACTTTTATTTTCATTAGGTCTTACATGCAGTGTTCTCCATCTCAATCTCAAAACTGAGATATATAACTTGAAACGTTTCATTTAACATCAACTTCATTATTGTTATTGTTACTTAAAGATAGTTTCAAGTTCGAATAGATCACAAGTAAATCATATAGATAGACAGATGTTGAAAATATACTACTTTGGAAAGGACTAACTGCCCATAGCCACCTAAGTTTTGCCTCTCGCGGTCGTATCTTCTTGGAAGTTGTATTAATTTTATAAGCATAAATGTATTAACAAAATGACTTTATTAATATGTACTTGAGTAGTTTTTACTCATCATCAATAATAGATTGGCACATGCAAATCTTACAGATCATGTGGGCATGTATCACACTAACTTTCTAAAAGAATTTGTTTTAGAGCTCGATCATGAGCAATACCCATGTTGCTTTTTTTGTAATCCGGTTCTTTTTGACACCTAGTGAATACTACCAACACATACCAAGGCTTTGTAGTTGTCTTTCCGATTTCCATGTGTTCAAAAGTACCAAGTGAACTCAGAACAAATCGCATTTGTTGGTTGCTTTATTGCTTCCGTTATCAATCTGGATGATAAACTCTATGGATTTGGATAGATGAGTGCTTTTTTAATTTGAAGCATCTAAGCACAAACAAAAGCTGCTATTGTTTTCATTTACACTAGAGTGGAGGGTCTGCAAATGGCATGCGTATAGCAGCCTTAGGAGTTGGAATTAGATGTGATTTATGACTAAGTTTTCATAAAGAATTCAACTAATGAAGGTTTTTATTTATTCCTGCAATCTGGTTTGTATTAGCTGGCAAATGGCATTGTTTTCCATTGGATGTACAAATTACTTTTTGAGTAATGTTCTTATGATATTTTATTTGGCCTACTGTGTACTTTGTTTTCCTTTGTCTGCTTGGATTTGGATTCTCTTCAATCTTCGTTGTAAACTTAAGATTCTTTTAAGTTACTGGAAAAGGAAAAGGACTAAGATTCTTTATAAAGTCCACCATAGTAGATTTCCACTTGAATATATTTTATATATACTTGGATTGCATTCACGCGCATGGATTATGTTCAGGTGCTAACATGCCAGCTGCTATTTTATTAAACTGTTAAGGCTTAATCTTTATTAAGCCGGAGTTTATCTTTTGGTTATTGCATTTTTAGACCCTTTTTTCAGTCCGTTGGCTTTTTCTGATACATAGTCGGGTGTTTGGTACCTTGTGTCTTTATATTTCCAGCCAATCAACTTCATTCCTATATGGATTAGTGTTACTAAAGCACGTGGAAATGATTTATGTTTAATGCAACTTTATTGCATGATTGTCTCAAAAAGAATTCGCTCTATCATGGTTTAGAAATTCAGTGAACTTAAGAGGAATTTGCTTGAATTTCAATTTAAGACGACAATTTTTTATTTTTGCATTCTATGTGAATGATTATCTTTTATCAAGGTAGTATAGTATCACATTAATAGTACTGAAAATTTTTAAGGAGTTGTTTCTCATAGAATATCTAGTTATCATGGAAATGTGCACCCTCAGGAGTTAGCAATAAGTTGAACTCTTCTCATAGTATGAAAATTTAATTCTCATTTGGGTGTCATGCTTCTATCTATGGTTTTCAATCTTGTTGGAGATAGTTGCTTGACACAGAAAGTATATTAGAAGCGATGAACTTCAATTTGAAAAATATCATGCATATGGGCGAAGAGGTACTGAATATCATATTGTTCTACATATACGCATCTATTGTGTATACACGTAAATTTTCGTAGCAATTTTTTACCCTTTCGTTTTTACGATGGGCTCATGGGTGCAAGCTCATGTTGCGTGGAGGATGTAGACCAAGTAATTTGGGAGAAGCTGAGTGTGGCTGAATCTTTGGATACACTTCCACATTAAAACTGCACAGAAATGCTAAGCGTGGTCGATACTGATGCAGGACTTGATGAAATGTCTTAGAAAAGGGTAATCAATTGTGATTTTAGTGAATTATACTGAAATGCATCTCATTACATTTTAAAATCAGTTTTATAGTATTGAGATTTTTTTTAAAAAAAAAGCTTGTATTAACGGTTTGTTGTAGTATCATGTTAGCATGCACGGGTAGACAAGTAGGGACAGGATAAATTATGTTACGGGGTATTTATAGTGGGGTTGGACTTGGAGTTGTGAAGACTTTATGGCTCTTTTGGCCCGGCCAGAGCGGGTGGCCGGAGTTCACATGGGGCTCCCGCAGATTTCGCTATAAACCCACCACCACCAGCTTTTTACTTTCGTAGATTGCGAAAATAGTGACACCTCTTCCAGTCTTTCCCATCCGCACTAATTAGCAGCTGCAACCTGCTACAGCTCCTGCGAGACCTAGTGGTTGTAATTTCCTTTGGCAATAATTGTGGGTCTTTGTGTTTATTGACAGGCACGACACGTGTCTGAGTATTTTGTTGGCTTGGAACTTGAGTTCCCAACAGTGCCACCGCATTCTTTATCTATTACCTACCAACCTATATTTATTTATATAACCATAAGTTTATTCCTTGGGACCGCTCATTACAAAAAATGGGTTATAGAGAAATCAACGTAAGAATTTCGCAGTTATCCATTCCATTCGGTGCCAAAATATTTGTTTGGAAGTACTGTTCTATGGTAAATGTGTTTCTAATGGTTTTACTGCTATTTTATTGTGATTCCTTTCTAGTGTTTTTGCTGCTGTTTCCAATTTCCCTTTTGGCATTTTACAATCTTTTTTATTTCGAATCATTTAACAGATCCTATTTAGAAATTGAAAAAAAATTGTAAGGCTATTTTTGTCATTGACATGGCGGTCGATTATAATAAATAACTTGTATAATGCTGGAAATGTCGGTTTACGGAAGGAATGCCAGGAAAGTTTAGGTTTTGATTCTCTTCGTTCCACGTCTATATTTCCCGTGTCCTTAATAGTGTGACAATGGAACCTTTATCTTTTTTATATTGTATCTCTCTATTTAATCTGAACATATCTGAACATTTGATTTGATGGCCGTACCTATCTTTTTTACTGTGAGAATTTAGTCTCTGACGAACGACATAACCGGACAATAGCTGCAGTATGGTTGTGGAGACCGAGTCTGGAGGGAAAGGAAAGTGCATTGCACTGCACCTCACCTCTTTTTTTCTTTTCGTCAAATCTAATCTTTTATTATTAATTGTCAAATAGGTTTAGGTGGGTCCCCTATATTCTCTAGTAGCAACCGTAGTCTATACAAGTATATGCTCGGAGAAATTGCATTTCATGAATTGTTGAGTACGATTTATCAATTTTTTTAGTAGCATTGTCATTGTGGCTATGCTGAACTCGTACATGCATGTGGTTGTATCATAGGCTTCGTTGTTTTCATTTCTTTTTTGCTTTTTCAATTTTGAACCTAAAAGAAAGTCCGCATTTTGACTAGAGGGTACAAGTGAATTTGTAAGGAAAATCGTTATTTTCCTTTTCTTTTGTGAAACAAATATCATAAATTCTATTGTGGAAATATTATATATAAAAGGTAGATTTTAAGAAGAAAAAGCAAAAAGGAGCTTAAAGGTTACCTAGATATTCTGATTCGAAAACTTAAAAGTTTGATGTAGAAACCATAGTCCATAATTAGGTTATGTACCTTGCTACTGCGTTTAGAAAATTTAGAGCTGATCCCTGGAATCATATTCTTGAAAGTGTAAAAAATAATTGCTGGGGAATGTTTTAGCTTTTTCAACTTGGTCATTGTATTGCATGGAGGCACAATTGAAGAAATTACTGAGACAATGCGATGATTATTTGTTGCAGATGAAGCTGCACCATCATCAGATGAGGAATTAAGCGGAGGAGAAGTAGAGGTACCTGAAGCTCAACCGAGAAGTGAAGACAGAGATCTCAAAGATAGGCTTTTCCGCAGGTTTGGAAGTCAAATTAGTACGCTAAAGCTGGAATTCTCAAAGAAGAAAAAGAAAGGAAAATTACCTAAGGAAGCAAGACAAAGTCTACTCGAGTGGTGGAATGTTCACTATAAATGGCCTTATCCTACTGTGCGTATCTCTTTTCTCAGCTGCATATATATGCTTACTGGGGAAAATCCTTGACTACACTAGCTAATTCTTGCTATTCAATTGGGATTTTGCACTTTATGCTCCCGTGTTGTTCTTGATATTAAATTCAAACTTGTGAAATTGGAAACAAGTAATGAAATTGGTTAACATGGAAACATATATCCCTTAGATTTATTAGAATTATAAGGAAGAAGAAAATAGGAATAGAAGAGAAAAACTTATATTGTGGTTATCGAATAAAACTTCAGATACATGGGTATACATGGGCACCGTGATGAGTCTTACACTTCTAAATAAGAGGAGAAATTTCTGCTATTTATTATATTATATTATATTATGAATTTTTAATAGTTGGGATCTCTGCTTAGATGTCTCCCCTCTATCTTTAGGATTGGTGCCAACGTTATGGAAGTTTTTGAGAGCTTTTTTCCTCGCATTTGCCATTGGTGAAGGCCTATTTTACCTTTGATGAAGAAAGGAAGAAAAGATTGGCTCATAATTGTTTGAAACTAGCTGCTAATGCTATATTATATAAACCCTTTCTATTTAATAAATGATATTATATATTGAGTGGAAAGACCATAGTCTTTCCTAAATCGTAGTTTAAAGTTGCATATTGATATGATTTATTTTGTTAACTATCCAGGAAGCTGATAAGATAGCATTGGCAGAATCAACTGGACTAGATCAGAAGCAAATTAATAATTGGTTTATAAATCAGCGTAAGAGACACTGGAAACCATCAGAGAGCATGCAATTTGCTGTTACGGATAATCTATCAGGACAGTTCTTCACTGATGACTGAGTTTTGATGTGCATTCTTGATTCTGATTGTAATTTAAGTACTGTTGGGAGCTTCACGTCTATTCTGCAATGCAAAACATTCAAATGTTAATTTCCCTTAAAAAAAAGGGAAGGAGGAAAAGCTTAATTTATTGTAATGTATATTCCCACTGACGGACATTCATAATGAAGTGCTTACATAGTTTGTATGGATCACCCTCAACCATTCATTTTTGCTGCTGTTCATCAACAGTGGCCAACTGTATTTTGCATCGAATTGTATCAGTTGCTCTAAGCCAACTGTTAATAGTTTGTTTTTTCTTCTTCTTTTTGGTGACTTTTGATCAGTGATTATGATGATGGCAATGGGAAAAGTTTAAAGAATATAATTTCAAACAAATTTTAATACGTTGGAATTATTTTATTTTGAATCTTAAGATCCAAAATAGCTATTTATCTTTAACTACAAATTATTTTCTAAAAGAAATTCTGCCCTCACTAGCTTTTGTTATGAAATTTTTCAACCAAAATGTAATATGAAATGAAAACTTCTTTATTTGAATTTACAGAAGAAACACAATATTGTATAAAAATCCTATATTTATTAAAAAAAATTAAACCTTTTGATAATTTTTTCTAATGGGCTACCACTCTTTGTGTAATGCTTGCAATTGGACCCAATATCCATCTCTTGGACCTAATTTTTTCTATAACAAGCCTTTTTTATGAAATCAGTTGTTATTATTATTATTATTGTTATTATTTTAAAAATTAAGTAACTATATTATATGTTCTAAATGTGTTTGGTTTGTCATCTATGTACCATGTTAAATAAATTATATAAATATTTGATAGTGGTGGTAGTTGAATAATAATTTTATAAAAAAGAAAAGAAAATTTTGCACCCCAAATATTAATAGGTTTTTTTTTATAAAGTTAATGATTAAAAGAGATTAACCAATTAATCCAAAATAAAAGTATCCTAAGAGCAGGAATGATTAAAAGAGCATTACCAATTAATCCTTTTAACCCCAAATCAAATGCATTAGAGCTGACTTGGAGCTCAATAATTGAATCTTTTTTTTTTTTTTTTTTTTTTTAAATTTTTTATTGTGATATTAGGTCGCGCTGAATGGGGTGTCGCACTAATTATAATTATGATATTGCGACTGCTGTCAAATAATGCAAGAAATGTAAGGATGATACTGTAATTTACCCTCTTTCCACGTATGAATGTATTATTATTAATTATTAATTAGAGATAATAATATCATAAGATAATTTTCACACATTATATTAAACGAGCAATATTCCTCGTGCTATGCACGATAAAAAAAAGTAATGTAAAATTGAAAGGCTATATATATATATATATATATATATATAGCCGTGAATTTTAATTATTAGAGCAAAAATTAGTAGATAGACATGTGTTGAGGAGAGTGGATTAAAATATTGAAATTTGATTTATTTTAAAATTAATGTAAAAAATAAAATGAAAGGTGGTAAAATTCATTAATTTTATTTATTTTAAAATTAATGTAAAAAATAATTAAATCACTATATAATTCATGAATAAATAATTTATTTTGAATGATTAAAGCCGTATAAATCATCGACTTATCATGTTATTAATTTTCTAACACTATAATTAATCAATGATATTTAACATTATTGAATTTAATAAAAAAATAATTTTTAATTATTAATATAAAATAGTAATTGCTCATGTTATTAAAATTTACATAAATTGTTACTTAATATCCTATTAATTCTCTAACGTTACATTGATCAATTACATTTAAGACGATTTAATTCAATCAATAAATAATCACAAATTAATTTATTTTCAAATAAATATAAAGATAAACAATTAAAGCAATACACATGTTATTAATTTGAAATTCTACGTGACAACACCAAAAGAATATTATTATCTAAAAGAAAGTGACTCTATAGCCTCCGCCATGTTTCCGACTTTGAACTTGCCTTTAGAGCTTCCGGGGCTCTAGGCTCTACAACATTCACTCTTCCATCTTCAACTGGTCTTGTTATATATGTATGTATCATATTGATTAAACTTTGTGATAGTTAAAGGTAAATCAATGCGCGTTATTATTGTAAAGTTCACAAATAAGAAAAAATTGTTATTATTTCATTTTAATAAAAGAATTAAATTTTAATTTCAAACTAGTTGAAATCCACTGTATGAATTTTTTTTTTTTTTTTGTTCATTCTACTTTGTTATAATTAAATCTGCAGTAATATAAACAGATAAAATAGATCTTTTCTGATAATTTTGCTTTATATGATTTTAGGTTTATCGCTTCTCAGTTTAATACCCTTCACCACTAAAAGATCACATTTACAAACTAAAGCACCTTAAGATCTACATAAGATACGATTAAACCATCTGAGACGTCATTCTTTCATTTTATCTTCAACTTGTGCTATATGTTTTGTAGCTGGTGCGACCGTATCCATCTTAATATTTGTGTCTTCATCACAATCCTCTTATAAATATGTTGGTGTCCAATATGCACTCTTATATAATATTACAAATCTTACCATCGTCCTCTTTTAAAAATCTTGTATCACGTGTAATACTCTTCCATTTTATCCTATCTTATTTTAATTCTATAGACCACATCTTCATCTATTATATCACCCTTTTGAAAAATAGATCCAATCTCATATCACCTCCATTCTTCTTCTCATACTCAAACTCGTAGTGCATGTAATATGTCTTCCTTCTGTTTAGCCTAAAGCTCTTACCTAGTGCTCCTCCATAATCTTAAATTTTAGTTTACAACTTCGTTAGTTTTACTAATTAAGATTAATATCATCTATGAATAACATGCACTACAGGACATCATCTTGTTTGCTACTAATAAATTAATTTATCTAGAATTAGGATAAACAAGCACTAACTTAAGGCAAAATTTTGATATAATTCTATAATTATGGGGGAACTCCTCTGCATTTTTCTCTCATTGTTCTTACCCTTCTGATTGCACTTTTATATATCCTAATTAATGGTATTTATATACTTGATATGAATTCATTTCTTTCTCTAATACCCACCAAAATATTTTTCTCGACACTTTTTCTTTTCTTATAAATTTCCATCAATCTTCCTTAATAGAAAAATAAAATTTGTTATAGATCTACCATGCATAAAGCCAAACTAGTTCTTTGACAACTTTGTAATGTCCCTAAGTTTGTGTTCTATTATTGTGTAATTGATAAGTTTAATACTACGATATTTCATATAGCTTGAGATATCTCTCTTATTCTTACATATAGATACTAAAGTACTATTTCTCAACTCATCTAACATCTTTCTGCTTCTTAACATAACATTCGGTTAATCAAAGATCTCCTAGTTCTCTAACACTGCTATAAACCTCTAATAAAATTTAAAAAAAAAAATGAAAAAATCAAAGTGAATCCAACTATCAAGGAAGAATTTAAAGGGGCCCATAGCTTGATTTCCAATTGATACTAATTCAAAGTGGGCATTAATTATCAAAGATTTTATTGTAACCAACAGAAAGTTAGTGGAGGATGCTTATGATGATTACACTAGTAATGCCAAAACAACAAAGAAGAAATTGTTATAATTCTAAAATTTAGGGTCATTAACCTAAATCATAGTGGATTCCATACACACCTCATTCAAGTAACTTGAATTTCACATCAAACCCATCTTTTTTTCCCCTTCAAATTTCCCAAATGGGTTCATGCCTCAACCAATAATATGCATAGGTTATAATAAACAAATCAAAAAGAAAGAAATGCCACCTTTCACTATTATAACATGATCAATGATCAAATGGGTTAAATCAGATTCTTCAAACAAATATAAAAAGCTATCTAATTTGTTTGCTTATATTAAAGAAAAGCCAAATCAAAAAAAGGCAATTAGTGGGTATAATCCAACTGTTTGTTATTATTGGGTGCATTTCTGAGGGGGAGATCACTGCTTTTAGACATAAAGACCATACATATTATAAGAAAATACACAAATTATATAATATAATTTAAAAAGAAAAGGGTGAGACATGACAATCTATAGCAATTTGCAAGTTCAAAACTAAGAATTGCACTTTTCCACTTGAGAACAAATAGCCATATAGGAAATGACACGCTTCCTTTCTTGTCGATAGTGCGAATGGTGTGGATATCCCTTTGAGATTTTAAAGGTTACGATTGATAGAGACAAGTAATTTCATTCGTCTATTCAGCTTTGGTAAGGGCTTGGCTTTGTATTTTATAATTTTAATTCAAATTTTTGCATTTTTTTATTTGGGTAAATTACTAAATTCTCTCCGTTTCCTTCTTAGTTTAATGGTCAATTGTCCGTCTCATAATTTTTAAAGCCTCTCATGAAATTTTATTTCGACAGTATTAAAATAAAAAATGAGAAAGTTATCTCCTACCCTGTTTCTCTTTGCTCATTTCAATTTTGGGAAAAAAAAAAACAAATAAAGATTCATTGATTTAAAATATTAGAGATAAAGATTTTATAGTCTCACAATAATAACAAATGTTTATACTATTATACTATAAATCTTTTTTTATTACATTCCATTACGGCTCAACAAAATTAATTTATTAAAAGAAAAATAACTAAAAATATATTAAATGCATAAATTATGAATATTATGCAATTTAATGTAATTAAATTTACATTAATTAAAAGTATAGTAGCTCATAAAAACACAGCTGGCATTGGTAGCTGGAAAGTGGAAAGAAAATATGGGATTAGTGGCAATTAGTAGGATTTTGGGAGGGAAAAAGATGGAGATGAGCATGAGTTAGTGGATCTACTGATGCAATAGAAAAGTAGCATAACTCCAATAATCTAAAGTAATGCACCAGTAAAGAAGAAAAAGTTGAATCCTTTTTCTCATAATTGACATTAATACCCTTCTCCATTTACTAAATTGGAATTTAACATCAACAATCATTATTAGCAATTGACTTGCTAATTTAGCCCTTAAAATTAACACTGTAAAAACTTGTCTGTTAGAGTCTTGACATCCATGTTCAAGGGCAATTGTTTGACTGCCCGATTAATGTTTGGGATCAAAAGATAAAAGGGTATATTCCTCAAAACTAGCGTTTGTCTATCAGCTGCTTTTAAAAGTTAATTCAAATATTATATTACCAAACACTAACTTTTAAAGTTAATTCAAATATTATATTACCAAACACTATAAAAAATTGTATTTAGCGTTTTGACCATAAACTACTTAAAAAGTTATTGTCGAAAACAATATAAGAAATAAGAAGTTTTTAAAGTGTATAAATTGTAAAATAAAGTAGATAGAAGGGTAGTCTTGAGAGACGTACAAATTATTGGGAAGCTTTGCAAAGATGGCAACTTTCTAATTAAGAAATTTAAAAGAAAAAGTAATGGTTGTTTTGGATAATAATGAAATAGAAAGATTCATACTTTCTCAGCTATTTAAAGCCTCCAGCAATGGGAATAAACTTCCCACTAGCTTTCGTAAGAGCCTCATTGGATAGGTTTTGAACTTTATACCCAAGCTATCAGTTTCTTGAATCTGATAGGTATGGTGGTCTTTTTTCAAGAACCTATCCTTGGTTCTTGAAAAGCAAAGGGGCATGGAGTTGGGGTTTCTTTACCCTCCTCCAAAAATTTCAAACAGTTTGCCTGTGCTTAGCCAATGATTACAATTTCTCAGAACCAACATCTGAAGCAAAGCAGAGAATCTTTGGCTAACGCATAGCAGACCGGCAAGTCACAGAACGGCAACAGACTCTGGTATGGGTCTTTAATAGCTTAGTTTTTGCACTCTTTTTTTCTATTTTATTTCTTGGCTTGTATTAACGTAGTTTCTTTTATGGAAATATATCAATAAAACTCTGTTCTGTTCTTAACAGAACATCTTTTGAGTATTCTTGTTAATTTCTATTGTAAAATTGCCAGTTTCTCCATTTGAGCAGACAACGATTTGGTAATTTCTCACTTTCTTTTCTGCTCAATCTGTGTGTGCTTGTGCATGTATCAGCATGAGCTTAGGCTCCTATACGAGGTGCTAATGCAATTTCTTGATGGTTAACTTCCAATAGATTTGGATGTATTCTTCTAAATTATTACTGCTAATGCATACGCATTCCTCTATCAGCTCAGTTGAGGAGCTCTAAGATCACATTGAGTTCTAACCCTCAGGTGACTTCACTCGCTGAATCGGATTGCCCTCTGGATTTTATCTTGGATGGGATCGCCTGCCGATTGCCTGAAGAATACTAATTTCAATCGCGTCACCAATCCCGAAATAGATCCTCTTTCCCTTCTACGACGGCTAGTGAAATCAAAAAAAGCTCCCCTTGGGAATGAAGCCATTCACATTCATTGAGGCAACCATTTAAATTTCACTGATCATATCATTTCTCTAAATAATCTAAATCAATACCAACTTATCCCTAGCGTGAGTTGAATATGGAGATGTTCGCCACTTGCGTTCGTTTTTTCTTGAGAAACCCCAACCAAGGAATTTGCTGTTTGACTACTTGAAAATAGTCAATTTGTAAAGAAAACTACAGGTTGAGATGAACCAATTTTTTTAAAATTTGACATTTCCAAAAGTGAGGCATGACATAAGGAAGGTGTACTTAAAGAGTTACATTCATCACTGCTGAAAGACTGTTCATGAATGACACCACACCATCCATTCTATGTCCAATTAATAATATTTGTCATAATCCAATGTTTTAATGCTCAACATTGGAATTTCAGACAATTTTGATGGCCTAGTTGACGAGTAACATTTAGCTGGCTTATGCATTTATTGCAATCAGATTAAAATTCATAATTTCCAAACAAAACTGCAACTAAATTAGAAACAACAATATTTTTACTGCTTGATAAGTAAAAGGTACATACATGATGACTCATGAATTTACAGCAGCCGTTGTCTATTTCTTCAACTCTTCACACTTAACTTACAGATATCTAGTGCAATAACAACAATTTTATAACTCTCCAATTGATTAGTTTTCTCACTTTTTATAAGAGTGAAATGCCTTAAATTCGATCCTTTCGATAAAATGCCTTAAATTCGAATCCTTTCGATCACAGGAGTTGCTAGTGCAGCCCAAAATGGTATTCTAGTTCCTAGTGTAGCCCACAATATTATTCTATTACACTACCAGACAAAAAGGGCTAGAACTTGGCCCTTGTACCTGTTATACATCTCGTAGGCATAATACAATATTCTAATCCATACCTAAAACACTTTGATATGACAAACTATAGACACATGATTTCCACACAACCCCATTCAGATTCTCCAAGATCCTCTTCCCGCCTTCAAGAGGGAAGCATATAATAATTCATTCCAAGTATCTGGCACTCCGGGTAAGCACCAATGACTGCAATCTTGAGATCGCTCAGCAGCAATTTGTTCTTCTGCTGTCTTGTACTTCATTCTGTAAATAGAAGGGTGCCCATCTTTTCTGTAATCTGTTAGCCTGCTTATGTTCATATATATAACAGGATTTTTCATCTCTCCAAGGACATGCTCAAAAGCTCTCATTTTGGAAGGGTACTTTGCTAAGTACTTTGCATTAAATATTGGTTCTGTTTCTTTGTGACACTGTCCTCCTGAGTTCCATTGGCCTCCTCTGCAACCACACCAAACACATAAGCTGATGCTTCTTCCGCAGCATATTACATGAGAAAAGAATGAAATAGAAATTTCCTTGTGTAGTTCTGGTAAAAAGAAACATTAATTATTGCCAAGGAGAAAAAGGTGAACTCGGATAACTATTTTCCTGCCACTACTTGAATGGATTAAAACCTAACAGTGATTGCACTGTCAGTTTTGGAATAGAATTCACTCTGTAATGGGGACCTTAAAGTGCTAAAATTCATAATTCTCCATACCAAACTGTAAAATCTACTTAATTTTACATAAAAGTTCAGAGATCAAGGACTCCAAACAGAGGTAGATGCAGGTTTGCAGCTGCTAATTCATTTAATCCTTAGGTCTCATGCATAATTTGCTTCCGACTACTATTTGTTTACTTGGTGAACTACTTCATAAGGTCTGTAATAAAGATAAAACCTTTGTCCATAGGCTTTCAAACAGTTATCAAACCAGCAGGAGAACAATTATAATTAACACACAAATAAGTTGGCGTTCAAAAGAATCAAGAAATTTATAGTTTGGCTGGATCGACTACATTTATAGAGAAGAATATTGACAGACTTCAATTTAAAACATATGCACATGCATCGATAATAATATGCATATTATCAATTCTCAACTTGAAACCTTTTGAATTGTTGTTTCACTATGTTTTCTCACAAAGAAAAGGTTTACAATTAGACTGAGCCTCTGCCTTCAGGAAAATCTATCTCTATCTCTCGATTTAAAAGAAATACAATTCAGAACACCAACTCAGGATTTTCTATTAATTAATCCTGAATCACTATCTCCTAAGGTGAGCCAAAATGGTTTTTCAACAGTCAACTACTTTACATATTCACGAAAGACTAGAAATTTTATGAACAGAGGATAAACCTGAAACTTGACTAGTTTGTGAAAAGGTAAAAGCAAGAGGTATGAATATGAAACTACAAGCAGAAGAATACAAGAAAAAAACAGTTAAGAAACTAGGTATTTAGTCACAACCAGAGCAGTCTAGTACCTGAAATGGGTAACCGAGTATCCTCTGAAAAAAACCTGTGTTCGATTCCTATCTATGTTATTGTCGACCCATCTGGCCCAAGTCAGAAGTGCTCTCCTATATGCTTCCAAAACCTTTAGTCTTGGGTGTACAAAATTACCTTCTTGGTAATAATCTTCTCTATGAAATCAACAAATGCAAAAAGAAAATACAAAGATGTTAATTACAATAAAGATGAAACGCAATTTCTTAAATAAAACATGAACAACAATTTGAGACAGGAAATGTCAAGGTAGCATGAAACTGTATTGGAGATCCCGGCTGTACTAATTATGGATTTTGAGATTGCATGATTTACAGAAACTTTAAAGGCATAGAACCTGCAAAACAAATGGTACTCACCCTCTAGAAGTTTTTTCATGGGTCCACCAATGACCTGTATTGAACACTATGATATCAGCATCTTGGTACATTTTAGTTGTATGGTCCATCAAGTCCAACCTTAATGTTTCAAAAGTTCCATTTTGGCTATTGAAAGACGATTCTCTAACAAGAAATGGAGAACCAACAAAATCTACGGTACAATTATAGTCCTACAAGCACAGCGAAATATGGCCTATTAGAGCAACACAAATTAAATAAACATTTTGTCAGAAGAAACCAAGGAAACTTTGTACATTACCTCAAATATAAATGCATAGAAGCCCTTCTTTTTGAATTCTGTCCTTCCAGAGATCTCATAGACTCTTTTCTTGTTTTTTATGATATGGCGGAGGATGCATACCAAAGACTCCCACATGTTCCGATTCAGTGAATCCCCAACAAAAACCAGCTTCTGTCCTCTTAACCTCTCCAAAAAATCAGTAGCATTCAAACTGGATAACACCAGTAATTAATTAAACAGACAAAAAAAGAGTCTTTTACTAGAAGTTAAAACACCAAATATTTGGAGCAAACGTTAACATATCAGAAATGGTCGATTGACCAAAGTTAACCATGATGTCTCCAACAATAACAATGTGGTCTTTCAATAGGAAGTATATTTTCATATTTCCTATTTGTTTAAAATACCATTGCGATCTTGCACAAAATGTATGCATTTAATGGTCCAGATGAGTTAAAATTAAGATCCTTAATTTGAATAATTTCATTCACACTAGGTGGTTGAATTCCATACGTTGACCATGACACGCCAAAAATAATAGCTTGTTCTTTCAGTAGATCATTAGACAGATGGCATTTTTTTTATTTTATTATTTCATTAAATTATGTTTGCAAGCATGCACAAAATGTAAGATTTAACAGTCCAAACAAGTTGAGCATACACTCTTCAATTGAAACTCCAAGATAAAATCAAATGACAATATGCTACCCATCCAGGAGCCTTAGTTTTTTTTTTTTTTTTTTTCCGTCTTCTCTCTCAACAAAGCTCCATCTTTTTGCTATCAGTCACCGTTTAAGGCTTTTCAACAACTCTAAACAGATAGAAAACAAGGCGTTCAATCATAATCAGTTAAAGTGCACTGCTCATCACACCCAACAAAAATTATAGCCTTTTAAAGATGAATCTACAAACTTTGCATGTCCAACTTAAAATTTTATTCCATTAGACCATCATTCTCTGCAGCAAAACCGTCTAAATCAGAAGTCATCGAACATATTTTTACTTTCATTAAAAATGTTAAATAGCTGTAGCAAATAACTAAATAAACAAATAACAAAAGCATTTAAGTAGTAGAACATACCTTGGGACGTTACACCCATTTGGCTGCCATTTCCATTTAACAAATCCATCATCAGGCCGCCGATTTCGGTGACAATCAAAATCTCTATCAATATGTGGACAAGATCCTGCTGGATAGTATGGCTTTGAATCATCCCTCACCCACTGGCCATCAAATATATCACATGTCTCAAAATTTCCACTTTGATTTCCTTCTTCTCCACCTTGGGATATACCAAATTCTCCTTTATACAACAAATTGCCCTTATTGTTAATTTTTGCCACTGTACTGTCTACAACGCTAGAATTTTCCACAGATTTCCCTTCAATGCTATCACCAGAGAGACTTAAATTCCTAGCTTCTTGACCAGGCAAGCTTCCGTCTTTTACCACGTCATCAAAATTACCCAAATGAGTTTTCTCTAAAACACTGCCATTGCCACTAAAAACTGGGAAATTTCCATTTTCGGCTTCCCGGGTTTTATTTTGAACTTTTCCTTCATCAACACAAAAGTTTCCATTTTTAATATTCTGAGTTAAATTCCCCAAATGGGTTTTCTCTAACAAAACCTCCAATGCATCTGCTTCTAAGGCTTTTTCCAGAAAATCTCCCTTATTATTAACAGCACTATCATTATTATTAGAAACAGAAGATGGGAAGTAAGAAGTTGTATATGAGAAAGGCCATGAAACAACAGAAGAATTAGCAGTTACACTGTTAGATCCTTGAAGAAAAGGTGAACCCTTTAAACGAGCCTTAAAAGAATTACTACCAAGCAAAAGCAAAGATAGCATAATGAGAGAAACACCAACCCATAAAAAAAGCCCAGAAACCACCTTTCTTCTCGGCAAGAGAACCTGGTCTGGCAATGTAAGTTTTTTAGGATCCATCATACATCAAAAAAACCAAAGAAAAAACGAAAAGCATGCCCCGATAAAGAAATCAATCGAGAAAGTGAATAAAAATGGTGAACAGTTACTGCAATAGAGTTGAGATTCCTACGGAGATCACAAAGACACTGTATTGTCGATTTTCGATTTGGTTTGGTAAATGTGAAAGGAGCGATAACAGCAAAGTAATGAAAGAGTTTTTGGAAAAACGCTCTGAAATTTTAGTTTTCTACTACTGGGCTATGTTCGGAACGGACAGAGAAAATCAGGAAGGTAGCAGGCAAGAGCCAGTAGAAGGAACTACGATTTTACTAGAACACCCTCCCTCTTTCTACTCCACTATTTGCAACCTGTTATGTTAATGTGCCTTCACAAAAATTAGATTAATATGCCTCTTTCAAACTGTTAATTAATCTTCTTATTAATTAAATTTTAACTGAAAATTTAGAATTAACTTTAATAGTATCAAACTGAATTTCATAAAATTATTTTAAAATTATTATTCTAATACGATATATAATAAATTCTCAAGTATGATATTTGCTAATTTGCTAATAAATAAATAAACAGCTAGTGTGCAATTTGGTTATTTACATGACCGTTCACGAAATTATAAGTTTTTTTAATTTTAAAACGAAACGGGAGACACACTAATCGGCGATGAACCGCCGACAGGCAAAGTACACGTGGCGCCTTCAGAAAGACACGTGAAAGGTTAAAGGCCGGTAGCAAAACCGTGGTGCAGCACGCGAGGTACGTGCTCAAGTTTCTGGCGGCTAGTGCTTCCACCGTCGTCCTCAACCAATCAATGATGGACCCTTCGTTGATCTGGGATCTGGCGCTGTTATTGTAGGGCCCCTAAGAATCATAACGATTTTTTTTCCTAAAGAACTAAGAAACCATGGCGAAATTTTTTTAAGATTTCGACAAAAATAATGCAATTCAGCAAGAGTTAATAGGAGGAATAATAAAGATTTATATTTTGCATTGAAACCTTTGAAACATGTAGGGGTTTCATTGAAAAAATTTTACATTATAAAATGAAATTTTAGAGTAAATATGAATATAATCATTAGTTAGTGAAAAAATATATTAACTTTGATCCATCTTTATCGTTAATTTATGAACACAAACCAATATTAAAATATCATTCCATCACATTCACAAGCTACTCTGGCAACCTATCAATGGAAGGAGTCGCATTTTTTTTCCTTTTTGGCAGAAAAAAGCGAGAGATACAGTGAACACTAAATACATACAAATCTCTCTATGATATTCTGTAAGGCAATGTCAAAATTTGTGAGAGCAATCAACTCAACTGATTTTCCAACAAAGAACAAGATGCTTATACATGACTTTGCTTTTCTTTTTTTCATTTTTTTCTTTTTTTACAGATGAATACATGCATTCAACAAATATCAAAGCTTTGCTTTTCACAACACAAGGATATGTAAAGAGTGAGCCTGAAGGGATTTGTTACCGAGGTCCTGAAAGCTCCATTGCTTCTACCACTAGTGAAGATTCTTCTATAAAATCTGAATATCTTTGAGGATGGTTTTCGCAGGATCGCAGTCTAGGAGTCTCGATCTTTTGTGAAGCCTCCCATTTCTCAGCTAAACCATCGCCTTCTAACATCTTCAATACCTCAGACATCTTTGGTCGGTGAGAAGGATTAAATTGTGTACATAAAAGAGCAACTTGAACCATTTCTTCCAATTCAATCCTGTCAAAATTTCCTTTAAGATCCTTATCTACTAGGAGATTCAACTTGCCTTCTTGATGGAGCTTCTTCACCTAGTAAAGCAAATTTTTTATGTAAGAGAATATATTATTTATCTGAATGCATAAATTTTTTTTACCAAGATAGCTGATACACACAGCATTAATAGGAGTATGGTATTTTCAGAATTATTGATTTTCCACTCCTAAATGTAGGATCAACAAATGATTGATTGTACATTTTACTGATCAAGCAAATACTAACTGATAGATGCAAAAATAAGTTGCAATTTTTATTCTCATACACTTTCATGATTCTCCATGCCAAAGTCCCAGTCAAACTTTACCAACTTGTTCATTCTACTTTCAAAATTAATTAATCATAGATTCTCAAAAATTTTGAGAGACAGAAAGAGAAATTACCCAATCCAGCATGACACCTTTCTGGTTAGCTGCTCTTCCAAAATCCAATGCTTTCTGGCCTGTGATAAGCTCGAGAAGCAATATCCCAAACCCGAAGACATCAGTCTTTTCTGATGACTGACCTGTTGATAAATACTCTGGAGCAATGTGGCCAACCGTGCCACGCACAGCCGTGGTCACATGGGAATCTCTGTGATCCAAAAGCTTTGCCAATCCAAAATCGCCAACAACTGCCTCAAAATCTTCATCCAACAAAATGTTGGCTGCTTTGACATCACGGTGAATAATCTTGGGGTCACACTGCTCATGCAAATAAAGCAGCCCCCTGGCCGTACCTAAAGCTATCTTCTTTCGCCTTGCCCAGTCCAAAGCTGGCCGGCCATGTATGTGATCTGATAATGGAATACACAGCTGATAAAATTAATCTTCAATAGATGGCAGGCTAAAAGAACAACTATTAAACTACTAATAAAGCTGAAAGTAAAAAAGTTAACTAGAACCATGAGGCGATTTTTAGCAACAAAAAATTACAATAGAAGTGGTAATTAATAAAAGTAAGGCTCATAGCTAAAGTTGTAAACACTGTGCCAGAATGGATGTTTCTCAAAGGGTATACTTTGAAGCATGGAATTGAAAACACACTGCTACAAGCTGGAAAGTGATGGATGTTGGTTATCATAATTGAAGTGATAATAAAAGTGGTAGCAATGAGTAGAGTTTCAAGTGGTGCTGAATTGGGAATTGGGAATTAAACAACATGTCTCTAGTTGTAGCAGTGACCACATATGGGGTTCTGCTGATGGCTGGATATTTGCTGGTCCTGCCAGTTGCAAAATGTGGTGCTATCTTGGATTTTCAGAGGCCCTGCTGTAAGATTACTGCTGAAGTGAGTAAATGGCGTCAGTGTTGGTAGCCTTGTAGTAAAATTAAAGGCGTGGCAGAGTAGCAGCAGCCATGACTCCCCACATTAACTCTGGATACAAGGGTTAGAACCTTGGATTGAAAATGACCACTAACCTCTTAATCGAGATGCTACACTTCCATTTGGCATATAAGGGTAAACAAGAAGCCTTTCATTCTCAGTGGTGCAAAACCCAGAGAGCCTAAGCAGATTTCGATGGACTGCTAAACTTATTGTCTCTACTTCTGTCTGGAACTGGATTTCACCACCAGCTGCATTATAGTCCTTCAGCCTTTTGACAGCTATCACTGTCCCATCATTCAAGGATCCCTTATACACTATTCCAAACCCACCTCTCCCGAGAATGTTCTTCGAATTGAAATGATCAGTTGCACCCCTGAGCTCCTTAAATGTATATCTTCTCAAATGGCCTAAGCTAACCTCTCGATCATATTGTTCTGCAACAACACATAATAATTGAGAATCAGATAACCAAACTGAAAGCACGGGAAAGAGATTGATTAAAAGCTGAAATGCAGTTAGAAGCACTTGATGATGCAGTAAACAACATGCAAAATACATAAGAACCATTTACACTAATTATTTTCAGCTAATTTCACATGGTGGCACGAAGGCACTCTAATAAATAGTGTTACACCATCAAATTTAAATTCCTCATCACTTCTGTGCAACAAATTCTGCGTATCTTTCTTACTTGCTCCTTGAGACAACACTGGGGCAGCAACTATTTTTTAAGTTATTTAACAGAATATTTACATAAAAGAGGAAATTATTTTTGGTACTTTATTCTATCGAATGAATAGCAAAAGCAAGGAGAGCTGCAGTTTACAGAAGATAGTAGAACTCAATGAAAAATGAACTACATAAACTAACCATTAATATCAAAGAAAATCTGCTGATTCCTTCTGTATCGCCACCAAACAAATAATCCAATAACAATTATGATGGAAAATGCAGCACCAAAGCTTGCACCAAAAGCAATAGCCACACGGTGGCTATTGGATCCAGAGTCTGGTTGACCTAAAACAAAGAGTAGCAGCACAAACTCATCTTTCATTTTTGTGAAGAAGAATAAGGGACAAAAACATACATCTGTGAAATTAAGTGAAAATTACCTTTTAGACCATCTGGTGGGAGAGAAAGAGGCTCTGGGAAGACAGCAGAACAATTGTTATCAGCTTTTGGTCCACATATTAAAGGGTTGCCTATAACTCTGAAAATGATAAAAAAGAGAATGGAAACTTTGAATTAGAATAAATTGGCATTACAACAAGGAGCTAAGCACTATTATAGCTAGGAGAATAACTGCTCACTTGAAAGTTCTTGCTGATATCTTAGGCAAGGAACCGCTCAAATTGTTAAATGAAAGGTCCCTACAAGCAAGCAACATTACAAATCTTAACATGTATGTTCACAAAAAGACCGATAAAACAGTTACTTTTACATTCATACAATTGAGGCAAAGACTAAACTGCACAATGTAAAGTTGCAAGGACATACACAAGAGTGAGACCTTCAATGTTGGACAGAGACTCAGGGCAAGTTCCAGTAAGGCTGTTGTTATTTAACCGCCTGTGTTGCTCATCAACAACATTGGATGTGTGAGAATTTGAATCAGTCCTTTACTATGGAAAAGCCAAGTACGAAACATCTTCTGGAAACCAAATTTCACCAGGAAAAAGAAAAAGTACACAAATTTTGAAACTCACAGGTAATTCAGGTTCTTAAGGTCCCCCAAGGAAGCAGGTATTTCTCCACTGAATGTGTTGTTGGAGAGATCAAGCGTCTGGAGCCTCCCCAACCTCCCAATGGCAGCCGGTATAGGGCCTGAAATAGCATTATTCTGCAACAGCCTGCATATTTATTCAGATGATTACATAAATGTCAAGAAAACAATCAAATTTTAACTAGGAAACCAAATGCTAAAAGAAAATAAATCAAACATTCAGAAAAATTGAAGGCAATTACTCACACTGATTGCAAGTTAGTAAGGTTACCAATCCAAGAAGATAAGGTCCCAGACAAGCTCTGACTAGGAAGTCCTCTGTTTAAACAAAGTAACTTCTCAATTCCTCAGACAAAAGGTAGGCAGATACAGAAAAAATATAAATAAATAAAAGCAACTTACAAAGCAGAAACATATCCATCTGAAGAGCAAGTAACCATCCTCCAGCTACAAGGATCGACAGAATTGATATCCCAACTTTCCAGAACATTGTATGGGTCATGTAAAGCAGTTTTTATATTTACCAAAGCTACAACTGCACAAATTTCAATTATAATAAGAAGTACGGCTCACCACTATATGCCCAAAAGAAGATCTTGAAGCTACTGTTCTTATTTATAACTAGATAGATTAATGGAAGCCAGATGAAATAAAGTAATAAAGTACAAAAATGGTTTTATGAGGGTAGTTCAGATAATCCTGTAGGCCATTAAAAGCATTTAGTACAACATATGGTTAGACAGTTTCTCCTAGTTCAGGTAAGAAAATGCATTACAAAAATATTTGAGTTAAGAGAATTAATTAACAAAAGAAGTTCACCGGAAGCAAACAAAAAACTGAGAGAGAGAGAGAGAGAGAGAGAGAGAGAGGATAGCAAAGATCTTGATAAAAAATAAACTACCTTCATAATTTATGCCAGTAGGAGAAAGAGTAGCGGAAGAAATCTCCATTAATGCCCAAACGACAAGCCCCACTTTCCACAGCCATAAACTCCTCCCTTCCATCCTTTTCTATTCTCAGTTTAGTAGCTTTACTCCCTCTCTTTGAAAAACCACTATACTCTGATCAAAACCACCATAGCCAGAAACCTTACAAGCCATATATTGGATGACATGAAGTTTAAATGAGCCTTATCGAAATAAAAAGGCCTATTTTAGAATCAGAACGATATAAAGTACAAACCCATCACCATTTCCATAACAAAAACACTGTCCCCTATTTGCCCTTCCAACTTGAATGGAAGCAGATAAAAACTTTCAAATGGAACCAAAATTCACCATCTTAGGGAGTACCCAACTGGGACACACAGAATATATGAATATCAATAAGCAGAGACAAACCATCAGCAAAAAAAAGAAGAGAATTTTCTCGAGAAACAAGCAGAAACCATTCAAAGCCTGAACTTGTAAGATCCTAGAGATCTGAGAACACCCAAGTATGATTTCTTAGCTTTTGGTTAATCCCTACAAATTCCAAGCGAGTTTGTTGTTACTTTTTAGTCTTACCCTGTTACACTCCTTTGTGATTCCACTACTGCTGCTACCATTATCCTCTTGAATACACAAAAACAAGCTAAAAATGAGATCTTTAATGAAAATTACAGTCAGGGAGAAAGAGAGAACAGAGCCAAAATACCATAGGCCAAAACAAAATGCCAAAGAAGACACAGATACAGATGCAGAACCAGTAACTAAAGAGAAGTGAGAAAAAAAAAACTGTTCTTTCCCTTTCTTTTTAAGAGAAGAGAGAATTTTAATTCAGTTAATGTTGTTTTTTGAATTTATTTTCCAAAAATAAAATAAAATTTTTGCTTTGTAATTCCTAGAAATTCAGTGATTGGACTGAAAGGGTGTGTGGGAGTGATCACAGGGAATGATGGGAGGAGATATCTAGACAGTTAGGTATGCATTAGTTAAAAGTATAAAAATTTAACTATTTTAATAAAGTTTAAAAATCTAAAAAATTTTGTTTAATAAAAATTTTTATTTAACATCTATTTAAAAAAAAAAAAAGAGGGAAAAAAGTGAAAATAAAAGGATAGACATTTTTTATTTTTACCCTTTTAAAAAAAAAAGTTAAAGTATATGGCAGGTCACGTGCTTGGATTGTCTTGGCCTTTGTTGTGTTGTGGCTTCAAATTCATTTGCAAAAGTAATTTAATAATCATATTCTGTTAAAAGTCTCTGCACCTCTGTCCCATCTTGCTAAAATGCGCCCGATAACTTAAAACATAAAGGGGTTGTCTTTCTTTTTTTCTTAAAAAAACAACAGGTTCATCTCACAGCCTATTCCACATCACCAACCATTTGTGCTACATTGCTATATTTGACAACTCATTTCATAAATATATATTTAATTTAATTATATATTTTTCATATATAATTTTTTAAGGTAAAAAATTTATTTGTTTAAGCCGTAAAAGTCATATTTCTTTTAATTTTCATTTGTAAAATATAAGTTGGTATTATTTTTTGAAACTTTTTATTAATTGTCTATTTTATTATTATTTAAAATTCACAAATTTTATAGTATTAATTATTTGGTACGGTTAGAACCATAAAAATTTTTATTTTTTAACAATTGAACTTGTGTTCCACTTAGTTGAATCACGCATTTTTTATTTTTCTATGTTTACTGGTTTATAGATCCGGCAAATTTATATTTGGTAATATGTGAATTCTACTTAAATAAATTTAAAGTTTTTTAGGTTCTTAGTATATTTTTTCTTTTGAGTACTCAGATTAACTTCAATTATTTAATAAATAATCAAACATTTGGAGGTTTATAGTTGTTGCTAGATAGGGAGAAATGCATAAGTGTTACACTATAATCAAATTCCAACATTTTTTTTCTTAAAATCACATAACAAAATATTCTCCATATCAATTATTGAAATTAAACTACTATCTAATAGTTGACCACTAACTACTCAATATACAAACCTTAAATTAAATTCTAATTTTTTTGCCGATATCCAAATTCAAATTTTGTTATCAGAAACTGTCTAATTCGATTTTGAGTTTAGTCACAATTAAAATTGCTCGCCCTTTTCCTTCAAGTGTGTTTAGTATAGATCGAAACCAAAAGCTCTTCACATACTCAATCTGTGTTGCCAAATCAACTACAATCCATACGTAAATTAAATTCTATTTAAAAATTCTCTTTGAGAAATATAACAATGGTAACAAAAATCCTCCGCATTCTTTACAAAACCTAAATAGTAATCCCTTATCCATAAAAATGGATTACACACGTTAAGAAAATATTTAATATTGTTTAAAAAATAAAAATTGACTTCCATTTGCTTAATATACATATATATTAAAATTAAATGTCATTTTTAATAAAAAATTTGATAAAAATTATTGATAATAAGACATGTTAAATAGGAGTATATTTGAAATTTTAATTGTATTTTTTAAAAAAGAAAGACAGCCTATAATTTAGATCCAATAAGAAAAACTAAAACAAAACCTATCTTGACTTGACATGCCCGTGATACTAAAATTAATGTGCTTAGGAAAATGCAATATAATGTAATTAAATATACTTTTACTATAAAATGTTACATTAAAAAATAATTATATTTCACTTATATTCCATTACCACTCTCTAAATATAATATTGGCTTCTTTTAAAAAAAATAAATAAAATGTGTGGTTTTTCGCATAATTTCTATTTAAAATTTCTTCAAAGAATAATATTTTCTTTTTAATGGTGGACCAATCTGGATTAAACATGTGCATATTGCTAAGATGCACCAGCATCCCACAACATCATTATTGGTATAAAATGGACCCACTTTCTTTTTTTTCCCTTCCTCTTTTCCCGCTTCTCGATGCATCAATCAATCCCATCAACGGTCATGATTGATCCGATAGGCTACCACAGTACCATAGTCCTGCTCCTGCATGCCCCTGACCAT
>NC_143153.1:887605-905409 GCF_041381405.1 Jatropha curcas | reverse complement strand
CTCGTTTCATCTGTGCTCCAACTTCAAAAATTTACCCTTTATTCCCGAACAAGTAATTCTGTGAATAAGGTGTAAATTGATTGGTCTTCTGTACTCTAAATTATGTTAATATCATTTTCACCTATTGTTCAAAAGGAAAGGTTTTATTGTTTATTCCATACTATTTGGTTTTCAATGAATAAAAAAATAAATTCAAGTAAATCTGTGATTCTCCAAAGAAACTAAAAAAATAGAATACTTAAAATTTGATTAAAGTGAAATTGATGCTAAATTGTGATTTAATTCAATCTAAATGTCTATTTTGCAAAATAAATCTTGTTTTCTAAAAGCAAATATACATTGTGTCAATCAGGCCTAATGCGCCCAATGGGCATCGATACAGATTACCGGCCTTCGACAGAGCCCATTTAAAAATGCCAAATAAATAAAATAAATGAAGATCATAATGCTGGCTATGGGGTTCGAACCCATGCGCACTTATGTGCAGAAGATCTTAAGTCTTCCCCCTTAACCTCTCGGGCAAACCAGCAAGTGATGAGCTAAGGCTACTTAATCTTATATAAATAACTGTTCCAACAAAAATTGGGCCTTTAAAATCGAACAACGGCATGCAGTCTTTAATTATTGAAGAGACACCCATATAGTTTTCATGCAAAGAACATGGCCAGACAAAATCTTACAAACATTACTTCCATTTCCCCAACTCAACCACTTGCTCTTGCTCTGAGTTCTCAATAATGACTCTCCAATTCAATGTATATTTCATTTTGAAAATTCAATACCAAAAATTTGAACAACTAACTAATGGTTAAATCCATATATATTGACAATTTGTTCATAATTTGTGAATTTGATCTTTTAAAAATTAAATATTTCTAAATTTAAATATTCATAAACGAATCTATTTAAAATTATAAAATTTATATAATGTGTAAGTTTTCCATTCATGATCATCGGAGAATGCGCTGATATTTAAAATCCTACATTTATTGTGAAAATTATGTGTATAGAGATTATAAAAATTAAAATATATTTACAAAATTGTCATAATTTTATAAAAGAGTTTGTTATCTTATCTCTAACCTCTGCGTATTTTCTATTTAATCAATTAAAAAAAAAAACGATGTGACAAGAAGAATCTGATTTTCCCCATCATTTCAAATGGAAAAGTACTCATAAAAAGTTAAAACCTTTCAAATTCCAATTTTTCTAATTCATTTTTCTACGAGATTCCCCCAAATGGTAAAATAAAATTCCAAGAAAGTGGCTTTTTCACTCCAAATGAAAAGTTAAAGCCGCAAAAGGAATAATTTTTGGGGAAAAAAAAAAAAAGAAATAGCACTTGAAAAAACAGATTGGCTAACATTTATTTTGAAATTGAAATAGATTAAAGTGGTCAATGGCAGGACAGAATAAGTAGGGCTCACATCTAATGATGTTGTACTCCAAATGCATAAATGTGATGATTTGATTTTGCCTATGGTCTAATATTGACATAAGTACCATGTACCAAAACTATATTAATAGCATTTAGGAGTTATTGATGACAATCTTAAAATATTTAAAATTAAATATCTTAACCTCTGTCTAATGATAAAGATGATCAAATTACAATTTTTTTTTTTAATTTATAAAATTTTTAGTCAAAGGTATTGATGATTTATTATTGAATTAATTTATGCCACAAGCATCATTATGGCATGCTAAACTTTACCTATGTATTACCTCATCTTTGTTACATCAAAGAAAAATTAGGTTCTAACATGACATTTTCACTATTGTTGAATGATTTATTCATTCCATTTTGCATAAATTAGTGGGTCTAACGAGGATGTACTGTATCGATAAATAGACGAATTTTATTTAGATTTAAAAATCTAAAACGATCATCAGTGGAAGGTATTTAAATAAATATCATCCTTAATCTAAAAAGGAATTTATATTTCTAGTCGGAGGACGGATGATGTGTAACTAAAAATACTACTTTAATAATAATAATATCTAAGATTTGTATTTTAATAATAGTATGAGGTACTAAAATATATAAATTGTCCAACTTGACCCACCCCACCATGCCCCAAACCCACCTACCACCATTTCTATTCTTGGTCCAAATACTAAAACAAGGAATTCTTGTTCTTCTATGAGTATTGAGTAGTTAATTTTAATAAAGTTCGTGACTTAAAAAAATATTTTGAAATGAATGACTAGACTTCATTAAATTACATTAGAAGATAGATTTATATATATATATATATATATATATATATATACATTTAACTTTAATGGTGATGAATTCCAAGAGAATAAGTTAAATGAGTGGTTATCAACATAGAAGAGCCAAATACCACGAGTAATTGACTTATAATTGTCAAATTCTAATAAATGGAAGGGTGAATTTCATTCCAAAATTATTACTAATTCCGTTCTACTTTAACAGCAACATTTGATCTTTTCACAAGAATTAAGAAAATGGTTGAAATATATTGATTTTTTAAAAATATATAGTAGAATGTCTAAATTGTCATTCTTAAAATTAAAAGCTCGCCCATCTAATTTTACCACAAAATGCCTAATAAATATAGATAAAATTTAAAAAAATTATATACTCTCAAAATCTTAAATGAACACTTAAATTAAACAAAGTAAAATATCCATTTATTGCTATTCAAAGTGGAACGAATGAAGTATAATCTATCTAGTAATTTCTTGAAAGTTAATAAAAAGAAGTAAATTAAGATATTTTTTTATTCATTTCGAAATTCAATTGGTCAAATTCGAGACTCCTCGCATTTTATATAATTAAAAAAATTAATTAAATCACGCTTGATTGATCGATAATTGAGATGTTTGTATCATCTAAAATTCAATAAATCTCACATGTTGCATTTGGATTTAGGAATTTAAAACGTGAGATGTAAATGATGTACTCATTAATCCTACAAGATTTTCCAAAACGACAATCATTGTTGTGAAGCAACAAAAAAATAATAACAACTAAAGTACCTAATTCCACGTTTCAAATGGTGACTTCTTGCACTAGCCACCTTCGTTAAAGCCAATTATAGTACCCATCAAATAATGTTAGAAAGCATCATTCTAAAACATAATCCCACTTTTCAAACACTCTTTTGTCTCGGATTGGAATGATTATAATTCATTAATTAAACAATACTAACATAATGTTTCAAGAAAAAAAAAATTAGTTTAGTGTTAACGGAATTTTTTTTTTTAATTTTTTCATTTCCAAATTTATAGTTATCCCTCTTTATAACTAGCGTTACAAATAACAAATCTTTTTATGATTAATAAAGTTACGAGTAATCGCACAAAAGATTGGATTAATGACGAGAATTTTCATATATGAATATTTTATTTATAATATTAAGTCTTTAGTCATCGTTATCATTTTATTAATTAACAACAATTAAAAAAAACTCTCAAAACTTTAATTTTGATATTGTCATTAATTGGTAATTACAAAAATCAATTTTAAATTAATATTCATGACAATAATATTTTCCCCTTGTGGCAAAACAAAACCAATAATTGGGTCAACGGTTGGTTTGTGTCAATCCTATATCCTCCTTAGTCCTCATGTTATGGAAGAATGGATCATATGTAAGAATTTGGAAGATACCTTTAAGCTTTAGACCCCAAAACTCTTGATTTTGACCTAAAAAGAAAAAAAGAAGTGTCTTTGTTTCTTGTGCTTCCTAAAACCAAGACCACCACCATTTTAGCTTTCGGTCTTGGTGGTCCTACAATTTGAAAATTTTTGGAAATAATTATTATTTTTTTTAATTTGTTAAATTCAATATAAATCAAGTGTAAACTCACCCAACCACCTTCATAATTTTGTTATCAAATATCAACTAACATGCATGATTCTATTAATTTGAAGCTTACATTAGAGAATCTTACACAAACATGCATGTTCTAACATATGTAGTTTGTGTCTTAAGACTATAAATTATTATTTTCATGTCAACATTGTTAGTTCAAATGTTGGACAGTTGGTAAGAATGCAAGCAAGTCATTAATGTTATGCAAGGCCACCACTTGAACCCATTGATCATGTGGGTGGATAACCATAGGAGCTACAATAATTTCAAAGATTAACAATATTAAAAAAAAAATAGAAAATGGATTTTACTCTCCTTATTCTTTATTAATTATTTTATATTCATGCAATTTCTTTAATCATAAAAATATTCGATCTAGCTATTTTTGATAATTTGGTCTTTATAAGTTTAAGATTATACTTGTCTAGACCGAGTCTGTGGCTCCACCAATAAAATAAAAGAATTTTTAAAATTATTTTTACTTTTTTTTTTTTTCAATGTCTAGTTAGTGATATCATTGTTTGAACAAAAGTTTATATTCTTATTAATTTGGTTCATGAGTAAACATCATGATTTCGATATAAATAAGTCAATTTTGTAAATTTGTATGGATGAAAAAGGGAACCATTCTTTAATGTTTGAATCCCAGTTTAAGAGTATTTAATCTCGATTGTAATAGAAATAGATAGACAAAAATTGTATTTACATTATAGAATTGAGAGATTGTAACGTGTCTTGTGAAGCTTTTAATATAAGTATTATAGAATTTGCAAGTTATCATTATTATTGTCTGAACAATAGATAAAGAAATAACTACCGAGCGAGAAACTCAGATCTTAAATGTATAATAAGTATTAATCTTTGACCGAGCGTTACACTTCTTGAAATGATTAATGCTTCGTGAATTCTTAATAATTAGTCCAACAAGAGAAGTAAGGCTGCCAAATATAAAGTTATGAACGGCAAAAACTGAAAAGGTAAAAGTATTTTTCGGTGAAGTGAAAGCAACGAAAGTAACTACCAAAAAAGGAAAAATGGATAGTCCCAATCTGAAATCTCAATCTATAAAAGGGTATAGTTGAAATCATATGTATCTTGCATGGGAGGTAAAGATTGTGCTTATTGATTTGTTAGTGGCCATTGAGATGCCAGTCTTCGCAGGTAAGTCGAACCCCATTTATGACAACATTACATGTCCCATGTGACTCTTTGAATCTATATAACATGAAACTGTTTCAGACATCTTTTCAAGCTTCTTTCTTAATCAATCTTAGATAATGAAATTGTCTTAATTAAGAGATTACTTATATTTAGTCAATTAATTTGAATGTGGGTTGAACCCATTTCTTTAAGAGTGATGCCACGTTGTAACTATTAACTATATATGATATTTTATCTCTCTTTTTGAACAAATGAAATATTATTATTTATTCTATATTAAAAAGTAAAGATTTTATTTATAAGGAGTAGCGCGTAATGGTAAGACACGTTTAACAGGGTTGGAGCTAGACTTCAAAATTGAAGAAGGTCAAAATAAATTTTTCAAAAGTTAGGGGACCAAAATGAAGAATCATAATGGTAATTACGATTCGATATTTAATGGATAGAAATATTTTTTTCTTCGTAAGTTTGCATACATTTATTTATTTGAAGTGCACCCATTTTGCCAAAGGATGTCACTTACACCTTCTTGCATATAATTTAATGGGTTAGATCACAGTCTCATGAAAAGAAAGGAACAAACATGTTTTTAGTTCATCTTGAAGAATTAAGATAAGCAATTTGTCCTTAACTTTTTAGGCCACTTAAGTAGGACATTAGTCAGATCCAACCCATATCAAGGTGCGGCTAAAGCACCTTACAAAACTTTTATTTGAATTTTTAATTAAGATTAAGTTGGTGTTAAACTAATTTTATCTTGCAATAAGACGATATCACGAATTAATTTATGCATAACACGTTAAATTAAAATAAATTCAGGTCTTTCTAGTCAGTCTTCTCATCTATACAAGGAGCGAGACCTTTCAATGGCAATTGATAAAAATTTTCACTAATTTGTTAAGTAACCCATAATGTTTGATAAGAATAAAAAAAGAAGTCTCTTGAGTAGATTTACATAGCTCTGATAAATTTTTTAAAAGTTTAATGAAAAATTTAAGGTTTTGATACTTAACTATTTTAAGATATAATATTTCAAAAATTAAAAGTGCAATTAGATTTGAAATTTTAAGATAAAAATGTAATTTAATTTAAATTTTAATAGTAAATACTAAGGTGAAAAGAAATTTAATTTAATTTCATAATTAAGGATTGAAGTGTTGAGTAATTATTAAATTTTAGGAACTAAATTAAATTTCTAATTCTGAAATAATCACCACAAAATATGATATATATATTTACAATTCACTGTGAAGCTCAATAGGCCAAAATAACAATTTGAGCTGCATAACACAGATAACATTTCTATTAACTCATTAAATTGATAAAAAATTATAGTCGAGAGGACTATTTAATATTTTATTAATAATATAACATTTTTATGACTTTACTTGCTATAACTTTTTTCTATCACTATTATTAAATTCATTTTTTCAATTTATTGAATTTAACCCTACGATGAGTTAGAAAGCAAAAATCATTTATCAACATGACTTTTCTTTATTTCATTTTTTTCTTCTTAAAAAATATATATATATATCCACAAAAGCTTTATCAGCAATTGGTCAAATTCAACCTTTTACGCCCATTTCTATGTTTTCTACCCATGATAATGTTTCGAATCGGTCCCTGTCGAAATTGGGATGGATGGATGGCCTAAAATTTGAAGCAAGTGGACACTAAAATACAGGTCAAACTTAAAACTAGGATAAGGTCAAGATGTGCCGCAACCGTCCACTAATTGCAAATTTTGGATTCTAACTCATCACAAACACACATAAAAAAACTATATTATTTCAATAGATCCAAAATAATAATTTATACCATTATGTTTAAAGATCTTTTAATTTAGTGTAGTCCACATATTATAATAATTGATGTAGAGAATAAGAATTTTTAGATTTAAATTTTTTTTATCATAAAAATTATCATTTCGCCTATAAATATTATTCAATAAAAAGATTAATTCTGATTCTGTAACTTTCATTGTTGTTTTGATCTTTTTGGACATATATTAATACAAAAATTTTTTTGTAAATGGTATTTTTTTTCTTTTTTTTTTTAACATTTTCAAATTATTTATATTAATTTTTGCATTATTTTTTATTAAAAAATAAATTTAATAGTAAAATTACACCAAAGTTTTCTTGATTGTTGTTTCAAAATCAAATTGTACTATTACAATGAGATGGAGGAGGAGAAATATTATTGGGCAAAGAGAACATCAATAAATACATGCCACGTGTAATATTATATGGAATTAATATTGGAACGTACCTCTATGTACTGCAGGCAGCCAGGCACTACTATGCTTGTGGCTTAGATTAAAATAACGATTTGAACTAACAATCTCCAAGCTGGTTGTCGGAGCTTTGAATTCACGCTCGACTACTAAGTTTAAACTAGAAATGCATTTTATTTTACAAGCATATCCGTAATTAATATAGTTAAACGATAATTTTTTATTATTTTATTATTTATATATTTTTTAAAAGATTTAAATTAAAAATTTCATTAAGAAAAAATTTCATAAGATATGAGATAAAGTTTAATATATTTTTATAAAAATATAATAATAAACTACTTATAGAAATAATAAAAAAAATATGATATTGATTTTAAAGTATTTGATTGAGTTGACAGAACATAATATTTATGTCATAGATGATCGCTTGCTCTATTTGATATAATTCATTTATGGTTTCATTTTATTTTTTAAAATTTTTATTTTATTTGGTATGCATTTTTTTATTAAAAAAGTCATCATTTGTCATTGATATTAGTTGACCGATTACAACTTTGACATTGTACCATGTTGAACTTTATAAATAACTTATCATCAATTTAAACTTATAAATTTTAGTAACTTTGTAATCGCTTCCACATTTTTAATAATATTTAATTTAATATTGACATAATTATTAAGTTCAATATTTTATTATTGACATAATATTGAAATAATAATATTTTGTTTTATATAAAATTATTATTTCTAAATAAAAAAATGTGAATAATATAAATATGAATTTATTTTTTTCCTTCCTTACAACCAAACATAAATGTGAATAATAAATATAGAAAATAAGTTGATAAATTTTTGAAGAATTTTTTTCATTCATAACGTCTCGGATCGAACCGATCAAGCGGTACAGAGAGCGTATACGTGGCACCACAGCAAGCAAAGATAAAGAATAACAAGCTATATCGTCCAAACTTTTGTGGTATGAGCGACATGTGTATTTTCTGTCACGTGTCGTATTTAATGGTAAGATATTTATTTTTCACCGTTGATAGAGGAGACAAGACAAATAACTCAAAGATTCCGGCGATTATGGATCTGAGGTAAAGAGTAATTATTAGAGTTAATATCTATGGTTAAAAACATTACCACGTGGATTATGATGGGACCCAGACTAATACTACTATAATCAAACAGAATAGGGGATTCCTGTCTCCGTACTCCTCAATGGGGACATCTGCTGCCACTCAAGTCAAATTTTTTATTTATTTACCAAAATGCCATTCGAATATTCTCTCTTTATCTCATTTTTAAAAAAAAATATAATAATAACTTCAAAGATATTTGAAAATTATTCTTCCAAATTATCAAGTCAAATTTTTTATTCATTTACCAAAATGCCATCCGAATATTCTCTCTTTATCTCATTTAAAAATATATATATATATAATAATAACTTCAAAGATATTTGATATTATTCTTCCAAATTATCAAGTCAAATTTTTTATTTATTTACCAAAATGCCATCCGAATATTCTCTCTTTATCTCATTTAAGAAAAATATAATAATAACTTCAAAGATATTTGATATTATTCTTCCAAATTGTTAATTGTAGTGTGAATTCTTTGTTGTATGCTCTAATCAACTTGTTACATATATTAAGAAGTTATTATTCATTCAATAAATGTTATTTAAAGAGAAAAAAAAATATTTATGTAGTAATTAATTAATTGTGACCTAATTAATTTTTTATTATCTACATAGATTTTTATATCTATCTAGCTCCACATATATATGTGTGTGTATATATATAGAAAGATTACAATATAAAGTTATAAATTTATATCTATTAATTTTTTATAATTTTTAAGATTATAAATTTCTATTAAATATTTTAAAAAATAATAATTAGTAATTTTTATATTTTTATTAAAATAAAAATAATATATTCATTTTTAAAATTTTCTTTAACAAATATATATTATACGACATAATATATAAAACAATTATATTTTTTAAAGATCATTTTACATTTAATAAAGTAAATCAGTATCAACCAATAATCACTTGCTATCAACCATTAGTTGCCAATCAATTAACCAAACACACTTATTATCGACCACAGTTAGGCAGTGTAAGCTAAAATAACTTTAATCATCTTATCATTTTACTGTTTTGTAGATCATTGCAATATGGGCAATATATCTTTAATGCTTATAATTTTATAAGTTGAAATGTTAAATATGTTAAAGTAAAATGTAAGGACATTATAAGATTACAATACAAAGTTCAGCGATGAATTTTTATAATTAGTTGTCTTATAAATGATGATTACAATTATGTGTAGCCAAAGACTTTCTCTTTCTTTTTATTTTTTTTTTTCTAATGTTTGAAAAAAAGATTGTAGATTTATGAGAATTGGATTTTGACCAATGAAACTTCCATGTATTAATGAAAATCGTGAAAACAAGACAATTCTTAGAGGGTTTGAATCTCATTTTTAAAGACTTGCATGATCTTTATTCCTACTTTTAGTTTTCAATATTGAAATGTTTTCACCTCTAAATAAAGAATTTTTAGAAATTCACCTCTAAATTTCTAAACTTTTCAATTTTATCCTTTAAAATAGAGTTTTTTTTTTTTTTTTTAATTTAAACCCTCCTAACTTTTGAAAAAAGAAAAGAAAAAAAAAAAAAAACGCACCTGTTATGGTCAATCCTGGCTCGGGCCACTGGTTTCACCTACTAGTATAGCTATGGCATTAAATGGCTAAAGACTTGGGGCTTTAATTACAAACTCCATGCAAAAACATCTTAATGCATTCAATTCAACTATGAAAAAGAAGATTAAGTGCCGTAGGGTAGAAAGTCCAAGGCAATGGTCTTCATGGCAAATTGTGGGCTTAAATCACTCACTCAAAAACGAAAGTACATGCACTCTTCCACCACAGAGATGAGGGACACAAACCCACATTAAATTTTCATATGACAAAGGATAATATTGTAATTTAATGCATTTATGACATATCTGCTAACCGACAAACAAGGAGGTCGGCAACTGTCGGCCGGTGAACCGGGGAGCCAGAATAAGCGGCGAAATTTCCAAAATCCCCCACACATAATTCAAAACCATTTATTCATATTTATATTTTTATCCCCAATACTAAACTATTTACCTCCAATTAAATCCCTCCAATAGTTATTTTATTTCCTCTTTTTAAATGCTATATTTCACCCCCCAAAATATTCCCCCATTTCTTGCTATTTTTTTCTTTTTCTCTCTTCTTGTTCTCATTCTCTCTCTAGAAATCGGCGACAAATTCGCAATCTTGACAGAGAATCGATTATTGGGTACTTGAAGAATATAACCTGGAATGAGATGGGATTGTGTAGATCATCGAAACCCTACTAATTCTTTGTTTGATTATTTAGTGTTTTGCCAATGCTATTGTATGAAGCCTCCCTGGCCATCTCCGATTCTATAGGTAGGTTTTTTTGTGTTCTCCTTTTGAGCAAAAACCCTTAGCTTTTTTTAGTGGGTTTTGTTAGTTTGTTATTTGGGTATAAATAATGGGAGGGTGTTCTGATTTTATTTTTGGTTCTTTAGGAAATTCTTGTTTTTGAAACCGAATTTATGTGGTATTCTTTGCGGTTGTTGTTGTTACAGTTATAGGGGCTTATTTAGGTTTTTCTTTCTTTCTTTCTTTTTTTTTTTCAATTTTAGTTGGTTATAGAGTATCTAGTGGTGAGGGTATTTTTCTGGGTGGCTTGTCTAGGTAAAAGATCTTAGCTTTGTCGGTCATTTTCGACGAGAAATATCCTTTTTGACGCTGATTTTTAGAATCTTTTAAGCTTATAGGTGTTTGATGAAATGTCTAAATCAGTTTCTATGTTCTGATTCTAATTCATTTATCCTTTTTTGTAAAAATTGTTCGTTGTTGGATATTCAGTTTTTCGGCGTTTGATAAAACGCCTTGGTCGAATGATGTTCTTAATAATCGAATTTGAATTTGGTGTCAGTTTCAATTCTTCGGATGATTAACTTGTTTTTTTGAATTCTTTGAATTTGACTGTTGTTTCTGATATTTCGCTAAACCTCTGTTAGCGTTTTCCAAGTTCTCGTATTTGGTTGACCTGGAAGAGGGGGGTTTGTTTTAGCTTCTAGCTGATTTAGTTTGATTCTTCTTTTATGTCTTTCAGTTATTATAGAATTGCAATTTAATTTTCTCCGGTGAATGTGGATTATGGAGGTTGCTGAGGTCGAAGAAAATTTACTTGGAGCAGGTGATGCCAAGGTATGAATTTCAATATTCGGATTTGCAACTCCCAACACGGCTTAGCTTATATTTTGGTTTCTTTAATTCTGTAGGCTATCATTCCTAACATAGAGAAATGTGATTTTACTATTTTTGATGGCTTTGGAATTTGCTTGATGTTTTGTGGGATTGAGCGTGTTGGTTAGAGAGATTGGTCAATTGGGTTGGGTTTGGTTGAGGCACATAAAGATTTATTGCTTACTTGTGGTTTGTCTTTTTGATATGACTATATTCTCAACTGTTTTTGGCTTGTGATGCTTATTCAAATTTTCGATGATTGTATATGCATAAATGGATTATGACTTCTCCAGGCTTCATTAACAATGTAAATTGATGAAACATTGGTCATTTTGTCCAGCTGCATGGAGAAATGTGCAAGTCACTCTCTGCAATTTATTGTAAAATCTTGTCAATTTTCCCTTCTTTGGAAGCTGCACGACCTAGAAGCAGATCGGGCATTCAAGCATTATGCTCATTGCATATTGCACTTGAAAAAGCCAAGAATATTCTACAGCACTGCTCAGAATGCAGCAAGCTCTACTTGGTATGTTTTTATTTCTTCTGCTGCAGCCTGCAGTTTTTTGTGTCTATATATTTTGTTTTGTGATTTTATATTGTTGTTGGAATGTGTTGCTAATATAGCTGCATTTATACTATAGGCTATTACTGGGGATGCTATCCTTCTAAAATTTGAAAAGGCAAGATCTGCTCTTGTAGATAGTCTTAGGCGTGTTGAAGATATTGTCCCACAATCAATTGGATGCCAGGTAATTCATTTTTTCCCCCTCAAGATTGTTCAGTTATATTGCCCTAGGTGAATTTTGTATTAGTAACATACTGTTACTTATAACAGGGAAATAAGTCTTGAACATTTGATTTGCTGGCCTTTTTTTTTTGGCAAATCCTATAGTAATTATCCTTTTCTTTTGTTGCATATATTGCAAAGGTTTCTTATGTTCTTGGGTTTTGTCTATGCTGGTTGAAGGGTTTTTATTTTTTATTTTCATTTTCATTTAGTGCCCATTTCAGTCACATGTGCTTATGATAGTATATCTTGAAAATTTTGTTTAATTGACTACAATGTTTTCATTGCTTGATGGGGATACTTTGTGTCTGCTTGTTCTTAACCTATGCTATCACTTCTGTTGATCTCTTTTACAATCTAATCTTCTCAGATTTTGGAGATTGTCAGTGAATTGGAGGGTATTGTTTTCTCACTCGATCCATTAGAGAAGCAAGCGGGCAATGGAATAGTTTCATTACTTCAGCAGGGGAGAAAATTTGACAATTTTAATGACAATAATGAGCTTGAATCTTTTCATCAGGCAGCCACTAGACTTGGTATTACATCTTCCAGATCAGCTCTTACGGAGAGAAGGGCTCTTAAGAAACTTATAGATAGAGCTCGGGTGGAGGAAGACAAGCGAAAGGAATCGATTGTGGCTTATCTTTTACATCTGATGAGGAAATACTCCAAATTATTTAGAAGCGACCTTACAGATGATAATGATTCACAGGGTTCTGCTCCTTGTTCGCCCACTGTTAAGGGTTCTTTTGAAGATGCTGGTGATGGTCATGCCTTTGAGCGGCAGCTGTCGAAGCTTAGTTCTTTCAATTTCAAGTCAAACAATAGGAAATCTGGGCAGCTGGCTGTTCCCCCAGAAGAACTAAGATGCCCAATATCATTGCAGCTTATGTATGATCCAGTCATCATTGCTTCTGGACAAACTTATGAGAGGATCTGCATTGAGAAATGGTTCTGTGATGGGCATGATACCTGCCCAAAGACTCAACAGAAGCTCTCTCATCTATGTTTGACTCCTAATTATTGTGTCAAGGGTCTTGTTACCAGTTGGTGTGAACAGAATGGAGTTCCAGTCCCTGATGCTCCACCAGAGTCTCTTGACCTCAATTATTTTAGGCTGTCATTGTCTCAGTCTGAGTCCGCAAATTCAAGATCAGTGGACAGCATAAGCACTAGAAAAATGAAAGGGATCAAGGTCGTCCCTTTAGAGGAGAGTGGTACTATTGAGGAGGCTGAACAGCATGAAATGAAACTTTTGACTCTACAGCAGGAGCAGATACCGCAGGAAGAAGACCTTGAGCATGATACATTTCAGAATTTTATGAACATCTTGAATGATGAACGAGATTTGCAGAAAAAATGCAAAATAGTAGAAAAAATAAGGCTTTTGCTGAAAGATGATGAGGAGGCCAGGATTTGTATGGGGGCTAATGGGTTTGTTGAAGCATTGTTGCAATTTCTAGAGTCAGCTGTTCATGCAAGGAATGCAATGGCTCAGGAAATTGGAGCCATGGCTCTCTTTAACCTTGCTGTCAACAATAACAGGTTAGTGAAGCTTCTAAACATTAACTTAGCTTGTGGTGGTAGTAAGTAGTAATTATGGCGAGAATAATTGTGTTCAATTATGCGGTGGAGTATTTGTTATAATCCACTGTTGAAATAGCTTATAGACAACTTTAGGCGACATTGCTAAAAATAAAAGGAAATAGAAATATGAGATGTTGGCTGACTTGGAATTTCTGTATGACTGGATTCTTTTTTCTATTTTTTAATTTTAGAAACAAAGAAATGATGTTGGCTGCTGGTGTTATCCCATTGCTGGAGATGATGATCTCGAACTCTGATTTCCATGGATCAGCAACAGCCCTCTATTTGAACCTTTCCTGCCTTGAAGCAGCCAAGTCTATAATTGGCTCGAGCCATGCTGTTCCCTTTTTAGTCCAGATCCTTCAAGGTCAAGATGAACCTCAATGCAAGATGGATGCTCTCCATACCCTCTATAATCTCTCTTCTCAAGCCTCCAATATTCTGAACCTCCTTTCAGCTGGCATCATCGGTGGCCTTCAATCCCTTCTTGCGGCCTCAGGTGATTTTGCATGGACAGAAAAATCCATAGCAGTGTTGATAAATTTAGCAACAAATACATCAGGGAGAGATGAAATGGTTGCAGCCCCTGGTCTCATTAGCGCGTTAGCAACAATATTGGATACCGGTGAGCCTATAGAGCAGGAGCAAGCTGTTTCGTGCCTTTACATTTTGTGTAATGGGAGTGAAAACTGCAGTCAGATGGTCCTACAAGAAGGGGTCATACCTGCGTTAGTCTCTATTTCAGTGAATGGGACCACAAGAGGGAAAGAGAAGGCACAGAAACTTTTGATGCTCTTCCGCCAGCAACGGCAACGAGATCATCCTCAACCGCAGCCTGAGGTCCAGTTAAAGTTGGATGAAAATAGTTCCAAGCCCATCGCTAAGGAATCAAATCCATTATGTAAATCAGTCTCAAGAAGGAAGATGGGGAAGGCTTTAAGCTTTTTTTGGAAGAGCAAAAGTTACTCAGTTTACCAATGTTAAGAACGCTTGGTCTTGTAAATTTCTGTTGTATCTTCTATTTCTCTATCTTTTGTCCTGTTCCCGTGGGTATTATTTAATTTTGTCTTCGTAGAGAAGAAAATGTACAGGCCCTTGAAATCCATGGATTTCTTTTTCATTTTGGTTCTCCTTCGCTTTTCCTCTTCTGGGTAGGAAATACGTGTACCATTTATGCCATTGTAATTGAAGCATTAGTAGATTAATCTTAACGATGAAACAACTTCTGCCTTTGTCTTAACGTCAAATGACCATACATAGAGTAGAAGAAATTAATTACAAAATAGAGCTCGTTTACTAGTAAACAAGAATTTATTTTACTTACTAGTTTATATATGTTGAAAATGAAAAAATTTAATGCAACAGAGATGATAGGTTATGCGATGTGATTATATCAAACTCGCACAAGTCTCCGTTTCCCCCTTCTTGCCTTCTGCCTCTTATTTTTCTTGATTTTCTCTATTCCTTGCCTTTACTTTTCTTTCTCATTTTCGTCTTCATTCGCTTTATTTTCTTCAACTTGGGATTCTGATTCTTCATATTTCATTTCCTTCTTGCTTCGCAAAAATTCAACAACTCCTTCTAGAACGGCCTCAACATCATCACCTTTCATGAGCTCTTCTGCAACTTCAGCTGGGGTCACTTGCACTTCTTCCTTTATTAGTTGTTCTATAGACAATGATTCTTAATCTTGAGATAGTTGGAAGCAAGAATCTTAAAGCCACTAGCAGTGCAATAAGACATGTTTATTTGCATATCCATTCTGCCTGTTCTCAGTAATGCAGGATCTAGCTTGTCTTCGTAGTTGGTAGTGAATACAGTTATCCTCTCATCTCCACAGCTTGACCATAACCCATCAATGAAATTGAGCAATCCTGATAGTGTCAACTGCGACAACAAGAGGTAACATTAACTTCATTATCAAACTTGAAAACAGTTGCTGCTATATATATACATACACACACATATATGACTAACCAGTTCTGTTGTTCTTGCAGAGTGTTTGTGAAAGACTATAAATTATTCGTACAGTTTTTGTTTATCTAGAAAATAAGGAGCTATAAGCTCACCTGACTCTCGCCATTGTCATATCCACCATGTTGTCTATCCTGCAAATCGATGCTACAATCAATATCCTCAATTACAAGTTTTGATCGATTCGCAGTTGCAGTTAACAACCTTCTCAGGTCTGAATTTCCATGCAAACTTGTAAGTTCCAAATCGTAGATGTCAAATTTCAGGTAGTTAGCCATAGCTGCAATTAAGCTTGACTTCCCTGTCCCAGGAGGTCCATACAGTAAGTATCCACGTTTCTTTCCTACTCTTTTGTAGAAATCCTTTCGCTTAACAAATCTATCCAAGTCATCAACAAGTTCCTGCTTGAGTATTGGATCCATCGCTAATGTTTCAAAAGTTGATGGATGGTCAAGATTTATTGATCCCCAAGGACCTCCACTATAGTCTGCACTGTAAGTTCCAAGTGAATACAGCTTAACTACCTTATTTTCTTCTTTAATGGCTTTTGATCTTTCTAACACTTAAGGCAGGTAACTGTTCAGAACCTTCTCCTTGTGTTTCTTGTCCAAACTAAGCACAATTGATTTATGCTCCTATTTTTCTGTGGATTAGGAGTAACTTTCATAATCAACAACTGTGTTTTGTGTTTCAATGCAGATAAATTCCCATGCTATATGTATTCCTTCGAAGAAATCGACAATTTTCTGGCCTTTGTTGATAGTAACTGAGAGTTTCTTCTCTCGGGGAGCTTTGGAAACTTTGAGCTTATCTATAGATGAAGTGATTCTTGTGCTTAAGTAGACTTCTGCAGCTTGGTATTTCGTTAATGGCAAACCAATTATACTCATCAATTATAAGGGTTAACTGGGAAGCATTCTTGAAGAGGCCTCCAAGACTAGATAACAATTTTTCTTGCAGCTTTTGAGGTAGTAGGTGGCTAGTTATGGTCTGAACCTCATTGATGACTGTCCGAACAAGCATCGTCGAAGCAGCAATGGCTGTGTAGGTTGATAAAACTGATGATGTTGAAGGCATGTTGGGTATAGCAAACATTGTTTGATATGAAAGATTCAAGTACAAGTAGATAGATGGTTTTGGTTGGTGTGTTATAAGCAGAAATGGGTTTTTATAGAATAAACAGAAGGCTACAAAGAAGCTTCTTCTGAAGCCTTGAAAGTTGAAACAACCCAAATAATACTTCTTCTAACAAGTCTCTTGGAAGCATGACAAGGTCGGCATTGTTGACAAATCTCAAATGCAATCTTCTTGAGCAATTTTGTTAAAACTGATAAATTGAAATGTTAAAGTAAATTAAGTAGTTCATTAAATTTTGAGTTTTTTAATATTAAATGTGTGATTATTTTTATAAGTTAGTTCATTTGTTTCAAAATATAAGTCGCTTAAGTAAGCAACTAATTTTCTTAAACTATAATATAATCAAGTATAATTTTAACAAATTATTCTTTATCTCAAAACCAAGGTAACTTGTAAAAATAATTATTTTATCTGATATTAAGTAAGCATAATATTAGTAAAACATCATTTATTATTCCCTATAATATTCAAAACGAATCATATTTTTGGAATAAAATAACAATCTTAAAACGGCTTATATTTTGAGAAAAATGAAGTATATAAGCAAATGAAAGGTTAAAATTTATTGCTAATAGAGTATAATAACTTGAGCAATTCCATAATCTTGAAATTAAATTAATAAAAAAAATTTGAGAGATTGTAATCTAATTAGTAATTTCCATATAATCATGTGCGCTGGGGAGATTTGAATTGGAACATCAAAGTCTTTTTTTATCTATTGAAACTCTAGACTTTCTGTTGAC